>NC_059212.1:47595386-47820386 GCF_020615455.1 Coregonus clupeaformis | reverse complement strand
TGTATTTCACTGACCTGTCAGAGCAGCACAGAGTCCACAGTCTAGCAGGCCCGCAGTACATAGAACTGTCAGAGCAGCACAGAGTCCACAGTCTAGCAGTCCCACAGTACATAGAACTGTCAGAGCAGCACAGAGTCCACAGTCTAGCAGTCCCACAGTACATATATACTGTCAGAGCAGCACAGAGTCCAAAGTCTAGCAGGCCCACAGTACATAGACCTGTCAGAGCAGCACAGAGACCACAGTCTAGCAGGCCCACAGTACATAGACCTGTCAGAACAGCACAAAGTCCACAGTCTAGCAGGCCCACAGTACACATATACCTGTCAGAGCAGCACAGAGTCCACAGTATAGCAGGCCCACAGTACACAGACCTGTCAGAGCAGCACAGAGTCCACAGTCTAGCAGGCCCACAGTACACATAGACCTGTCAGAGCACCACAGAGTCCACAGTCTAGCAGGCCCCCAGTACATAGACCTGTCAGGGCAGCACAGAGTCCACAGTCTATCAGGCCCCCAATACATAGAACTGTCAGAGCAGCACAGAGTCCACAGTCTAGCAGTCCCAGAGTACACATAGACCTGTCAGAGCAGCACAGAGTCCACAGTCTAGCAGGCCCACAGTACATTACATTTACATTTTCGGCATTTAGCAGACGATCTTATCCAGAGCGACTTACAAATTACACATAGACCTGTCAGAGCAGCACAGAGTCCACAGTCTAGCAGGCCCACAGTACATAGACCTGTCAGAGCAGCACCGAGTCCACAGTCTAGCAGGCCCACAGTACATTACATTTACATTTTCGTCATTTAGCAGACAATCTTATCCAGAGCGACTTACAAATTACACATAGACCTGTCAGAGCAGCACAGAGTCCACAGTCTAGCAGGCCCACAATACACATAGACCTGTCAGAGCAGCACAGAGTCCACAGTCTAGCAGGCCCCCAGTACATAGACCTGTCAGAGCAGCACAGAGTCCACAGTCTAGCAGGCCCACAGTACACATATACCTGTCAGAGCAGCACAGAGTCCACAGTCTAGCAGGCCCACAGTACACATATACCTGTCAGAGCAGCACAGAGTCCACAGTCTAGCAGGCCCACATTACACATAGACCTGTCAGAATAGCACAAAGTCCACAGTATAGCAGGCCCCCAATACATAGAACTGTCAGAGCAGCACAGAGTCCACAGTCTAGCAGGCCCACAGTACACATATACCTGTCAGAGCAGCACAGAGTCCACAGTCTATCAGGCCCCCAATACATAGAACTGTCAGAGCAGCACAGAGTCCACAGTCTAGCATGCCCACAGTACACATAGACCTGTCAGAGCAGCACAGAGTCCACAGTCTAGCAGGCCCCCAGTACATAGACCTGTCAGAGCAGCACAGAGTCCACAGTCTAGCAGGCCCACAGTACACATATACCTGTCACAGCAGCACAGAGTCCACAGTCTAGCAGGTCCACAGTACATAGACCTGTCAGAGCAGCACAGAGTCCACAGTCTAGCAGGCCCCCTGTACATAGACCTGTCAGAGCAGCACAGAGTCCACAGTCTAGCAGGCCCACAGTACACATATACCTGTCAGAGCAGCACAGAGTCCACAGTCTAGCAGGCCCACAGTACACAGACCTGTCAGAGCAGCACAGAGTCCACAGTCTAGCAGGCCCACAGTACACATAGACCTGTCAGAGCAGCACAGAGTCCACAGTCTAGCAGGCCCACAGTACACATAGACCTGTCAGAGCAGCACAGAGTCCACAGTCTAGCAGGCCCACAGTACACAGACCTGTCAGAGCAGCACAGAGTCCACAGTCTAGTAGGCCCACAGTACATATACCTGTCAGAGCAGCACAGAGTCCACAGTCTAGCAGGCCCACAGTACACATAGACCTGTCAGAGCAGCACAGAGTCCACAGTCTAGCAGGCCCACAATACACATAGACCTGTCAGAGCAGCACAGAGTCCACAGTCTAGCAGGACCACAGTACATAGACCTGTCCGAGCAGCACATAGTCCACAGTCTAGAAGGCCCCCAGTACATAGACCTTTCAGAGCAGCACATAGTCCACAGTCTAGCAGGCCCACAGTACACATAGACCTGACAGAGCAGCACAGAGTCCACAGTCTAGCAGGCCCACAGCACAAAGACCTGTCAGAGCAGCACAGAGTCCACAGTCTAGCAGGCCCACATTACACATAGACCTGTCAGAGCAGCACAAAGTCCACAGTATAGCAGGCCCCCAGTACATAGACCTGTCAGGGCAGCACAGAGTCCACAGTCTATCAGGCCCCCAATACATAGAACTGTCAGAGCAGCACAGAGTCCACAGTCTAGCAGTCCCACAGTACACATATACATGTCAGAGCAGCACAGAGTCCACAGTCTAGCAGGCCCCCAGTACATAGACCTGTCAGAGCAGCACAGAGTCCACAGTCTAGCAGGCCCACAGTACATTACATTTACATTTTCGGCATTTAGCAGACGATCTTATCCAGAGCGACTTACAAATTACACATAGACCTGTCAGAGCATCACAGAGTCCACAGTCTAGCAGGCCCACAGTACATAGACCTGTCAGAGCAGCACCGAGTCCACAGTCTAGCAGGCCCACAGTACATTACATTTACATTTTCGGCATTTAGCAGACGATCTTATCCAGAGCGACTTACAAATTACACATAGACCTGTCAGAGCATCACAGAGTCCACAGTCTAGCAGGCCCACAGTACATAGACCTGTCAGAGCAGCACCGAGTCCACAGTCTAGCAGGCCCACAGTACATTACATTTAAATTTTCGTCATTTAGCAGACGATCTTATCCAGAGCGACTTACAAATTACACATAGACCTGTCAGAGCAGCACAGAGTCCACAGTCTAGCAGGCCCACAGTACACATAGACCTGTCAGAGCAGCACAGAGTCCACAGTCTAGCAGGCCCCCAGTACATAGACCTATCAGAGCAGCACAGAGTCCACAGTCTAGCAGGCCCACAGTACACATATACCTGTCAGAGCAGCACAGAGTCCACAGTCTAGCAGGCCCACAGTACATAGACCTGTCAGAGCAGCACAGAGTCCACAGTCTAGCAGGCCCCCAGTACATAGACCTGTCAGAGCAGCACAGAGTCCACAGTCTAGCAGGCCCACAGTACACATATACCTGTCAGAGCAGCACAGAGTCCACAGTCTAGCAGGCCCACAGTACACAGACCTGTCAGAGCAGCACAGAGTCCACAGTCTAGCAGGCCCACAGTACACATAGACCTGTCAGAGCAGCACAGAGTCCACAGTCTAGCAGGCCCCCAGTACATAGACCTATCAGAGCAGCACAGAGTCCACAGTCTAGCAGGCCCACAGTACACATATACCTGTCAGAGCAGCACAGAGTCCACAGTCTAGCAGGCCCACAGTACATAGACCTGTCAGAGCAGCACAGAGTCCACAGTCTAGCAGGCCCCCAGTACATAGACCTGTCAGAGCAGCACAGAGTCCACAGTCTAGCAGGCCCACAGTACACAGACCTGTCAGAGCAGCACAGAGTCCACAGTCTAGCAGGCCCACAGTACACATAGACCTGTCAGAGCAGCACAGAGTCCACAGTCTAGCAGGCCCACATTACACATAGACCTGTCAGAATAGCACAAAGTCCACAGTATAGCAGGCCCCCAGTACATAGACCTGTCAGGGCAGCACAGAGTCCACAGTCTATCAGGCCCCCAATACATAGAACTGTCAGAGCAGCACAGAGTCCACAGTCTAGCAGTCCCACAGTACACATATACATGTCAGAGCAGCACAGAGTCCACAGTCTAGCAGGCCCACAGTACACATAGACCTGTCAGAGCAGCACAGAGTCCACAGTCTAGCAGGCCCACAGTACACAGACCCGTCAGAGCAGCACAGAGTCCACAGTCTAGCAGGCCCACAGTACACATAGACCTGTCAGAGCAGCACAGAGTCCACAGTCTAGCAGGCCCACAGTACACAGACCTGTCAGAGCAGCACAGAGTCCACAGTCTAGCAGGCCCACAGTACACATAGACCTGTCAGAGCAGCACAGAGTCCACAGTCTAGAAGGCCCCCAGTACATAGACCTTTCAGAGCAGCACATAGTCCACAGTCTAGCAGGCCCACAGTACACATAGACCTGACAGAGCAGCACAGAGTCCACAGTCTAGCAGGCCCACAGCACAAAGACCTGTCAGAGCAGCACAGAGTCCACAGTCTAGCAGGCCCACAGTACATTACATTTACATTTTCGGCATTTAGCAGACGATCTTATCCAGAGCGACTTACAAATTACACATAGACCTGTCAGAGCAGCACAGAGTCCACAGTCTAGCAGGCCCACAGTACATAGACCTGTCAGAGCAGCACCGAGTCCACAGTCTAGCAGGCCCACAGTACATTACATTTAAATTTTCGTCATTTAGCAGACGATCTTCTCCAGAGCGACTTACAAATTACACATATACCTGTCAGAGCAGCACAGAGTCCACAGTCTAGCAGGACCACAGTACACATAGACCTGTCAGAGCAGCACATAGTCCACAGTCTAGCAGGCCCCCAGTACATAGACCTGTCAGAGCAGCACAGAGTCCACAGTCTAGCAGGCCCACAGTACACATATACCTGTCAGAGCAGCACAGAGTCCACAGTCTAGCATGCCCACAGTACATAGACCTGTCAGAGCAGCACAGAGTCCACAGTCTAGCAGGCCCCCAGTACATAGACCTGTCAGAGCAGCACAGAGTCCACAGTCTAGCAGGCCCACAGTACACATATACCTGTCAGAATAGCACAAAGTCCACAGTCTAGCAGGCCCACAGTAAACATAGACCTGTCAGAGCAGCACATAGTCCACAGTCTAGCAGGCCCACAGCACAAAGACCTGTCAGATTAGCACAGAGTCCACAGTCTAGCAGGCCCACAGTAGATAGACCTGTCAGAGCAGCACAGAGTCCACAGTCTAGCAGGCCCACAGTACACATATACCTGTCAGATCATCACAGAGTCCACAGTCTAGCAGGCCCACAGTACATAGACCTGTCAGAGCAGCACCGAGTCCACAGTCTAGCAGGCCCACAGTACACATTACATTTACATTTTCGTCATTTAGCAGACACTCTTATCCAGAGCGACTTACAAATTACACATAGACCTGTCAGAGCAGCACAGAGTCCACAGTCTAGCAGGCCCCCAGTACATAGAACTGTCAGAGCAGCACAGAGTCCACAGTCTAGCAGGCCCACAGTACATATATACCTGTCAGAGCAGCACAGAGTCCACAGTCTAGCAGGCCCACAGTACATAGACCTGTCAGAGCAGCACAGAGTCCACAGTCTAGCAGGCCCCCCAGTACATATTCCTGTCAGAGCAGCACAGAGTCCACAGTCTAGCAGGCCCACAGTACACATAGACCTGTCAGAGCAGCACAGAGTCCACAGTCTAGCAGGCCCACAGTACACAGACCTGTCAGAGCAGCACAGAGTCCACAGTCTAGTAGGCCCACAGTACATATACCTGTCAGAGCAGCACAGAGTCCACAGTCTAGCAGGCCCACAGTACACATAGACCTGTCAGAGCAGCACAGAGTCCACAGTCTAGAAGGCCCCCAGTACATAGACCTTTCAGAGCAGCACATAGTCCACAGTCTAGCAGGCCCACAGTACACATAGACCTGACAGAGCAGCACAGAGTCCACAGTCTAGCAGGCCCACAGCACAAAGACCTGTCAGAGCAGCACAGAGTCCACAGTCTAGCAGGCCCACAGTACATTACATTTACATTTTCGGCATTTAGCAGACGATCTTATCCAGAGCGACTTACAAATTACACATAGACCTGTCAGAGCAGCACAGAGTCCACAGTCTAGCAGGCCCACAGTACATAGACCTGTCAGAGCAGCACCGAGTCCACAGTCTAGCAGGCCCACAGTACATTACATTTAAATTTTCGTCATTTAGCAGACGATCTTCTCCAGAGCGACTTACAAATTACACATATACCTGTCAGAGCAGCACAGAGTCCACAGTCTAGCAGGCCCACAGTACACATAGACCTGTCAGAGCAGCACAGAGTCCACAGTCTAGCAGGCCCACAGTACACATAGACCTGTCAGAGCAGCACAGAGTCCACAGTCTAGCAGGCCCACATTACACATATACCTGTCAGAATAGCACAAAGTCACAGTATAGCAGGCCCCCAGTACATAGACCTGTCAGGGCAGCACAGAGTCCACAGTCTATCAGGCCCCCAATACATAGAACTGTCAGAGCAGCACATAGTCCACAGTCTAGCAGTCCCACAGTACACATATACATGTCAGAGCAGCACAGAGTCCACAGTCTAGCAGGCCCACAGTACATATACATGTCAGAGCAGCACAGAGTCCACAGTCTAGCAGTCCCACAGTACACATATACATGTCAGAGCAGCACAGAGTCCACAGTCTAGCAGGCCCACAGTACACATAGACCTGTCAGAGCAGCACAGAGTCCACAGTCTAGCAGGCCCACAGTACACAGACCTGTCAGAGCAGCACAGAGTCCACAGTCTAGTAGGCCCACAGTACATATACCTGTCAGAGCAGCACAGAGTCCACAGTCTAGCAGGCCCACAGTACACATAGACCTGTCAGAGCAGCACAGAGTCCACAGTCTAGCAGGCCCACAATACACATAGACCTGTCAGAGCAGCACAGAGTCCACAGTCTAGCAGGACCACAGTACATAGACCTGTCCGAGCAGCACATAGTCCACAGTCTAGAAGGCCCCCAGTACATAGACCTTTCAGAGCAGCACATAGTCCACAGTCTAGCAGGCCCACAGTACACATAGACCTGACAGAGCAGCACAGAGTCCACAGTCTAGCAGGCCTACAGCACAAAGACCTGTCAGAGCAGCACAGAGTCCACAGTCTAGCAGGCCCACATTACACATAGACCTGTCAGAGCAGCACAAAGTCCACAGTATAGCAGGCCCCCAGTACATAGACCTGTCAGGGCAGCACAGAGTCCACAGTCTATCAGGCCCCCAATACATAGAACTGTCAGAGCAGCACAGAGTCCACAGTCTAGCAGGCCCACAGTACACAGACCTGTCAGAGCAGCACAGAGTCCACAGTCTAGCAGGCCCACAGTACACATAGACCTGTCAGAGCAGCACAGAGTCCACAGTCTAGCAGGCCCACATTACACATAGACCTGTCAGAATAGCACAAAGTCCACAGTATAGCAGGCCCCCAGTACATAGACCTGTCAGGGCAGCACAGAGTCCACAGTCTATCAGGCCCCCAATACATAGAACTGTCAGAGCAGCACAGAGTCCACAGTCTAGCAGTCCCACAGTACACATATACATGTCAGAGCAGCACAGAGTCCACAGTCTAGCAGGCCCACAGTACACATAGACCTGTCAGAGCAGCACAGAGTCCACAGTCTAGCAGGCCCACAGTACACAGACCCGTCAGAGCAGCACAGAGTCCACAGTCTAGCAGGCCCACAGTACACATAGACCTGTCAGAGCAGCACAGAGTCCACAGTCTAGCAGGCCCACAGTACACAGACCTGTCAGAGCAGCACAGAGTCCACAGTCTAGTAGGCCCACAGTACATATACCTGTCAGAGCAGCACAGAGTCCACAGTCTAGCAGGCCCACAGTACACATAGACCTGTCAGAGCAGCACAGAGTCCACAGTCTAGAAGGCCCCCAGTACATAGACCTTTCAGAGCAGCACATAGTCCACAGTCTAGCAGGCCCACAGTACACATAGACCTGACAGAGCAGCACAGAGTCCACAGTCTAGCAGGCCCACAGCACAAAGACCTGTCAGAGCAGCACAGAGTCCACAGTCTAGCAGGCCCACAGTACATTACATTTACATTTTCGGCATTTAGCAGACGATCTTATCCAGAGCGACTTACAAATTACACATAGACCTGTCAGAGCAGCACAGAGTCCACAGTCTAGCAGGCCCACAGTACATAGACCTGTCAGAGCAGCACCGAGTCCACAGTCTAGCAGGCCCACAGTACATTACATTTAAATTTTCGTCATTTAGCAGACGATCTTCTCCAGAGCGACTTACAAATTACACATATACCTGTCAGAGCAGCACAGAGTCCACAGTCTAGCAGGCCCACAGTACACATAGACCTGTCAGAGCAGCACAGAGTCCACAGTCTAGCAGGCCCCCAGTACATAGACCTGTCAGAGCAGCACAGAGTCCACAGTCTAGCAGGCCCACAGTACACATATACCTGTCAGAGCAGCACAGAGTCCACAGTCTAGCATGCCCACAGTACATAGACCTGTCAGAGCAGCACAGAGTCCACAGTCTAGCAGGCCCCCAGTACATAGACCTGTCAGAGCAGCACAGAGTCCACAGTCTAGCAGGCCCACAGTACACATAGACCTGTCAGAGCAGCACATAGTCCACAGTCTAGCAGGCCCACAGCACAAAGACCTGTCAGATTAGCACAGAGTCCACAGTCTAGCAGGCCCACAGTAGATAGACCTGTCAGAGCAGCACAGAGTCCACAGTCTAGCAGGCCCACAGTACACATATACCTGTCAGATCATCACAGAGTCCACAGTCTAGCAGGCCCACAGTACATAGACCTGTCAGAGCAGCACCGAGTCCACAGTCTAGCAGGCCCACAGTACACATTACATTTACATTTTCGTCATTTAGCAGACACTCTTATCCAGAGCGACTTACAAATTACACATAGACCTGTCAGAGCAGCACAGAGTCCACAGTCTAGCAGGCCCCCAGTACATAGAACTGTCAGAGCAGCACAGAGTCCACAGTCTAGCAGTCCCACAGTACATATATACCTGTCAGAGCAGCACAGAGTCCACAGTCTAGCAGGCCCACAGTACATAGACATGTCAGAGCAGCACAGAGTCCACAGTCTAGCAGGCCCCCAGTACATATTCCTGTCAGAGCAGCACAGAGTCCACAGTCTAGCAGGCCCACAGTACACATAGACCTGTCAGAGCAGCACAGAGTCCACAGTCTAGCAGGCCCACAGTACACAGACCTGTCAGAGCAGCACAGAGTCCACAGTCTAGTAGGCCCACAGTACATATACCTGTCAGAGCAGCACAGAGTCCACAGTCTAGCAGGCCCACAGTACACATAGACCTGTCAGAGCAGCACAGAGTCCACAGTCTAGAAGGCCCCCAGTACATATACCTTTCAGAGCAGCACATAGTCCACAGTCTAGCAGGCCCACAGTACACATAGACCTGACAGAGCAGCACAGAGTCCACAGTCTAGCAGGCCCACAGCACAAAGACCTGTCAGAGCAGCACAGAGTCCACAGTCTAGCAGGCCCACAGTACATTACATTTACATTTTCGGCATTTAGCAGACGATCTTATCCAGAGCGACTTACAAATTACACATAGACCTGTCAGAGCAGCACAGAGTCCACAGTCTAGCAGGCCCACAGTACATAGACCTGTCAGAGCAGCACAGAGTCCACAGTCTAGCAGGCCCACAGTACATTACATTTAAATTTTCGTCATTTAGCAGACAATCTTCTCCAGAGCGACTTACAAATTACACATATACCTGTCAGAGCAGCACAGAGTCCACAGTCTAGCAGGCCCACAGTACACATAGACATGTCAGAGCAGCACAGAGTCCACAGTCTAGCAGGCCCACAGTACACATAGACCTGTCAGAGCAGCACAGAGTCCACAGTCTAGCAGGCCCCCAGTACATAGACCTGTCAGAGCAGCACAGAGTCCACAGTCTAGCAGGCCCACAGTACACATATACCTGTCAGAATAGCACAAAGTCCACAGTCTAGCAGGCCCACAGTACACATAGACCTGTCAGAGCAGCACATAGTCCACAGTCTAGCAGGCCCACAGCACAAAGACCTGTCAGATTAGCACAGAGTCCACAGTCTAGCAGGCCCACAGTACATAGACCTGTCAGAGCAGCACAGAGTCCACAGTCTAGCAGGCCCACAGTACACATATACCTGTCAGATCATCACAGAGTCCACAGTCTAGCAGGCCCACAGTACATAGACCTGTCAGAGCAGCACCGAGTCCACAGTCTAGCAGGCCCACAGTACACATATACCTGTCAGAGCAGCACAGAGTCCACAGTCTAGCAGGCCCACAGTACACAGACCTGTCAGAGCAGCACAGAGTCCACAGTCTAGCAGGCCCACAGTACACATAGACCTGTCAGAGCAGCACAGAGTCCACAGTCTAGCAGGCCCACATTACACATATACCTGTCAGAATAGCACAAAGTCACAGTATAGCAGGCCCCCCAGTACATAGACCTGTCAGGGCAGCACAGAGTCCACAGTCTATCAGGCCCCCAATACATAGAACTGTCAGAGCAGCACATAGTCCACAGTCTAGCAGTCCCACAGTACACATATACATGTCAGAGCAGCACAGAGTCCACAGTCTAGCAGGCCCACAGTACATAGACCTGTCAGAGCAGCACAGAGTCCACAGTCTAGCAGTCCCACAGTACACATATACATGTCAGAGCAGCACAGAGTCCACAGTCTAGCAGGCCCACAGTACACATAGACCTGTCAGAGCAGCACAGAGTCCACAGTCTAGCAGGCCCACAGTACACAGACCTGTCAGAGCAGCACAGAGTCCACAGTCTAGTAGGCCCACAGTACATATACCTGTCAGAGCAGCACAGAGTCCACAGTCTAGCAGGCCCACAGTACACATAGACCTGTCAGGAGCAGCACAGAGTCCACAGTCTAGCAGGCCCACAGTACACATAGACCTGTCAGAGCAGCACATAGTCCACAGTCTAGCAGGCCCACAGTACACATAGACCTGACAGAGCAGCACAGAGTCCACAGTCTAGCAGGCCCACAGCACAAAGACCTGTCAGAGCAGCACAGAGTCCACAGTCTAGCAGGCCCACAGTACACATTACATTTACATTTTCGTCATTTAGCAGACACTCTTATCCAGAGCGACTTACAAATTACACATAGACCTGTCAGAGCAGCACAGAGTCCACAGTCTAGCAGGCCCCCAGTACATAGAACTGTCAGAGCAGCACAGAGTCCACAGTCTAGCAGTCCCACAGTACACATAGACCTGTCAGAGCAGCACAGAGTCCACAGTCTAGCAGGCCCACAGTACACATATACATGTCAGAGCAGCACAGAGTCCACAGTCTAGCAGGCCCACAGTACATAGACCTGTCAGAGCAGCACAGAGTCCACAGTCTAGCAGTCCCACAGTACACATATACATGTCAGAGCAGCACAGAGTCCACAGTCTAGCAGGCCCACAGTACACATAGACCTGTCAGAGCAGCACAGAGTCCACAGTCTAGCAGGCCCACAGTACACAGACCTGTCAGAGCAGCACAGAGTCCACAGTCTAGTAGGCCCACAGTACATATACCTGTCAGAGCAGCACAGAGTCCACAGTCTAGCAGGCCCACAGTACACATAGACCTGTCAGAGCAGCACAGAGTCCACAGTCTAGCAGGCCCACAGTACACATAGACCTGTCAGAGCAGCACATAGTCCACAGTCTAGCAGGCCCACAGTACACATAGACCTGACAGAGCAGCACAGAGTCCACAGTCTAGCAGGCCCACAGCACAAAGACCTGTCAGAGCAGCACAGAGTCCACAGTCTAGCAGGCCCACAGTACACATTACATTTACATTTTCGTCATTTAGCAGACACTCTTATCCAGAGCGACTTACAAATTACACATAGACCTGTCAGAGCAGCACAGAGTCCACAGTCTAGCAGGCCCCCAGTACATAGAACTGTCAGAGCAGCACAGAGTCCACAGTCTAGCAGTCCCACAGTACATATATACCTGTCAGAGCAGCACAGAGTCCACAGTCTAGCAGGCCCACAGTACATAGACCTGTCAGAGCAGCACAGAGTCCACAGTCTAGCAGGCCCCCAGTACATATTCCTGTCAGAGCAGCACAGAGTCCACAGTCTAGCAGGCCCACAGTACACATAGACCTGTCAGAGCAGCACAGAGTCCACAGTCTAGCAGGCCCACAGTACACAGACCTGTCAGAGCAGCACAGAGTCCACAGTCTAGTAGGCCCACAGTACATATAGACCTGTCAGAGCAGCACAGAGTCCACAGTCTAGCAGGCCCCCAGTACATATTCCTGTCAGAGCAGCACAGAGTCCACAGTCTAGCAGGCCCACAGTACACATAGACCTGTCAGAGCAGCACAGAGTCCACAGTCTAGCAGGCCCACAGTACACAGACCTGTCAGAGCAGCACATAGTCCACAGTCTAGCAGGCCCACAGTACACATAGACCTGACAGAGCAGCACAGAGTCCACAGTCTAGCAGGCCCACAGCACAAAGACCTGTCAGAGCAGCACAGAGTCCACAGTCTAGCAGGCCCACAGTACATTACATTTACATTTTCGGCATTTAGCAGACGATCTTATCCAGAGCGACTTACAAATTACACATAGACCTGTCAGAGCAGCACAGAGTCCACAGTCTAGCAGGCCCACAGTACATAGACCTGTCAGAGCAGCACAGAGTCCACAGTCTAGCAGGCCCACAGTACATTACATTTAAATTTTCGTCATTTAGCAGACGATCTTCTCCAGAGCGACTTACAAATTACACATATACCTGTCAGAGCAGCACAGAGTCCACAGTCTAGCAGGCCCCCAGTACATAGACCTGTCAGGGCAGCACAGAGTCCACAGTCTAGCAGGCCCCCAGTACATAGACCTGTCAGAGCAGCACAGAGTCCACAGTCTAGCAGGCCCACAGTACACATATACCTGTCAGAATAGCACAAAGTCCACAGTCTAGCAGGCCCACAGTGACACATAGACCTGTCAGAGCAGCACATAGTCCACAGTCTAGCAGGCCCACAGCACAAAGACCTGTCAGATTAGCACAGAGTCCACAGTCTAGCAGGCCCACAGTACATAGACCTGTCAGAGCAGCACAGAGTCCACAGTCTAGCAGGCCCACAGTACACATACAGTGGGGCAAAAAAGTATTTAGTCAGCCACCAATTGTGCAAGTTCTCCCACTTAAAAAGATGAGAGAGGCCTGTAATTTTCATCATAGGTACACGTCAACTATGACAGACAAATTGAGAAAAGAAAATCCAGAAAATCACATTGTAGGATTTTTAATGAATTTATTTGCAAATTATGGTGGAAAATAAGTATTTGGTCACCTACAAACAAGCAAGATTTCTGGCTCTCACAGACCTGTAACTTCTTCTTTAAGAGGCTCCTCTGTCCTCCACTCGTTACCTGTATTAATGGCACCTGTTTGAACTTGTTATCAGTATAAAAGACACCTGTCCACAACCTCAAACAGTCACACTCCAAACTCCACTATGGCCAATACCAAAGAGCTGTCAAAGGACACCAGAAACAAAAGTGTAGACCTGCACCAGGCTGGGAAGACTGAATCTGCAATAGGTAAGCAGCTTGGTTTGAAGAAATCAACTGTGGGAGCAATTATTAGGAAATGGAAGACATACAAGACCACTGATAATCTCCCTCGATCTGGGGCTCCACGCAAGATCTCACCCCGTGGGGTCAAAATGATCACAAGAACGGTGAGCAAAAATCCCAGAACCACACGGGGGGACCTAGTGAATGACCTGCAGAGAGCTGGGACCAAAGTACAAAGCCTACCATCAGTAACACACTACGCCGCCAGGGACTCAAATCCTGCAGTGCTAGACGTGTCCCCCTGCTTAAGCCAGTACATGTCCAGGCCCGTCTGAAGTTTGCTAGAGTGCATCCAGAAGAGGATTGGGAGAATGTCATATGGTCAGATGAAACCAAAATATAACTTTTTGGTAAAAACTCAACTCGTTGTGTTTGGAGGACAAAGAATGCTGAGTTGCATCCAAAGAACACCATACCTACTGTGAAGCATGGGAGTGAAAACATCATACTTTGGGGCTGTTTTTTCTGCAAAGGGACCAGGACGACTGATCCGTGTAAAGGAAAGAATGAATGGGGCCATGTATCGTGAGATTTTGAGTGAAAACCTCCTTCCATCAGCAAGGGCATTGAAGATGAAACGTGGCTGGGTCTTTCAGCATGACAATGATCCCAAACACACCGCCCGGGCAACGAAGGAGTGGCTTCGTAAGAAGCATTTCAAGGTCCTGGAGTCTCCAGATCTCAACCCCATAGAAAATCTTTGGAGGGAGTTGAAAGTCCGTGTTGCCCAGCGACAGCCCCAAAACATCACTGCTCTAGAGGAGATCTGCATGGAGGAATGGGCCAAAATACCAGCAACAGTGTGTGAAAACCTTGTGAAGACTTACAGAAAACGTTTGACCTGTGTCATTGCCAACAAAGGGTATATAACAAAGTATTGAGAAACTTTTGTTATTGACCAAATACTTATTTTCCACCATAATTTGCAAATAAATTCATTAAAAATCCTACAATGTGATTTTCTGGATTTTTTTCCCTCATTTTGTCTGTCATAGTTGACGTGTACCTATGATGAAAATTACAGGCCTCTCTCATCTTTTTAAGTGGGAGAACTTGCACAATTGGTGGCTGACTAAATACTTTTTTTCCCCACTGTATACCTGTCAGATCATCACAGAGTCCACAGTCTAGCAGGCCCACAGTACATAGACCTGTCAGAGCAGCACCGAGTCCACAGTCTAGCAGGCCCACAGTACACATATACCTGTCAGAGCAGCACAGAGTCCACAGTCTAGCAGGCCCACAGTACACAGACCTGTCAGAGCAGCACAGAGTCCACAGTCTAGCAGGCCCACAGTACACATAGACCTGTCAGAGCAGCACAGAGTCCACAGTCTAGCAGGCCCACATTACACATATACCTGTCAGAATAGCACAAAGTCACAGTATAGCAGGCCCCCAGTACATAGACCTGTCAGGGCAGCACAGAGTCCACAGTCTATCAGGCCCCCAATACATAGAACTGTCAGAGCAGCACATAGTCCACAGTCTAGCAGTCCCACAGTACACATATACATGTCAGAGCAGCACAGAGTCCACAGTCTAGCAGGCCCACAGTACATAGACCTGTCAGAGCAGCACAGAGTCCACAGTCTAGCAGTCCCACAGTACACATATACATGTCAGAGCAGCACAGAGTCCACAGTCTAGCAGGCCCACAGTACACATAGACCTGTCAGAGCAGCACAGAGTCCACAGTCTAGCAGGCCCACAGTACACAGACCTGTCAGAGCAGCACAGAGTCCACAGTCTAGTAGGCCCACAGTACATATACCTGTCAGAGCAGCACAGAGTCCACAGTCTAGCAGGCCCACAGTACACATAGACCTGTCAGAGCAGCACAGAGTCCACAGTCTAGCAGGCCCACAATACACATAGACCTGTCAGAGCAGCACAGAGTCCACAGTCTAGCAGGACCACAGTACATAGACCTGTCCGAGCAGCACATAGTCCACAGTCTAGAAGGCCCCCAGTACATAGACCTTTCAGAGCAGCACATAGTCCACAGTCTAGCAGGCCCACAGTACACATAGACCTGACAGAGCAGCACAGAGTCCACAGTCTAGCAGGCCCACAGCACAAAGACCTGTCAGAGCAGCACAGAGTCCACAGTCTAGCAGGCCCACATTACACATAGACCTGTCAGAGCAGCACAAAGTCCACAGTATAGCAGGCCCCCAGTACATAGACCTGTCAGGGCAGCACAGAGTCCACAGTCTATCAGGCCCCCAATACATAGAACTGTCAGAGCAGCACAGAGTCCACAGTCTAGCAGGCCCACAGTACACAGACCTGTCAGAGCAGCACAGAGTCCACAGTCTAGCAGGCCCACAGTACACATAGACCTGTCAGAGCAGCACAGAGTCCACAGTCTAGCAGGCCCACATTACACATAGACCTGTCAGAATAGCACAAAGTCCACAGTATAGCAGGCCCCCAGTACATAGACCTGTCAGGGCAGCACAGAGTCCACAGTCTATCAGGCCCCCCAATACATAGAACTGTCAGAGCAGCACAGAGTCCACAGTCTAGCAGTCCCACAGTACACATATACATGTCAGAGCAGCACAGAGTCCACAGTCTAGCAGGCCCACAGTACACATAGACCTGTCAGAGCAGCACAGAGTCCACAGTCTAGCAGGCCCACAGTACACAGACCCGTCAGAGCAGCACAGAGTCCACAGTCTAGCAGGCCCACAGTACACATAGACCTGTCAGAGCAGCACAGAGTCCACAGTCTAGCAGGCCCACAGTACACAGACCTGTCAGAGCAGCACAGAGTCCACAGTCTAGTAGGCCCACAGTACATATACCTGTCAGAGCAGCACAGAGTCCACAGTCTAGCAGGCCCACAGTACACATAGACCTGTCAGAGCAGCACAGAGTCCACAGTCTAGAAGGCCCCCAGTACATAGACCTTTCAGAGCAGCACATAGTCCACAGTCTAGCAGGCCCACAGTACACATAGACCTGACAGAGCAGCACAAAGTCCACAGTATAGCAGGCCCCCAGTACATAGACCTGTCAGGGCAGCACAGAGTCCACAGTCTATCAGGCCCCCAATACATAGAACTGTCAGAGCAGCACAGAGTCCACAGTCTAGCAGGCCCACAGTACACAGACCTGTCAGAGCAGCACAGAGTCCACAGTCTAGCAGGCCCACAGTACACATAGACCTGTCAGAGCAGCACAGAGTCCACAGTCTAGCAGGCCCACATTACACATAGACCTGTCAGAATAGCACAAAGTCCACAGTATAGCAGGCCCCCAGTACATAGACCTGTCAGGGCAGCACAGAGTCCACAGTCTATCAGGCCCCCAATACATAGAACTGTCAGAGCAGCACAGAGTCCACAGTCTAGCAGTCCCACAGTACACATATACATGTCAGAGCAGCACAGAGTCCACAGTCTAGCAGGCCCACAGTACACATAGACCTGTCAGAGCAGCACAGAGTCCACAGTCTAGCAGGCCCACAGTACACAGACCCGTCAGAGCAGCACAGAGTCCACAGTCTAGCAGGCCCACAGTACACATAGACCTGTCAGAGCAGCACAGAGTCCACAGTCTAGCAGGCCCACAGTACACAGACCTGTCAGAGCAGCACAGAGTCCACAGTCTAGTAGGCCCACAGTACATATACCTGTCAGAGCAGCACAGAGTCCACAGTCTAGCAGGCCCACAGTACACATAGACCTGTCAGAGCAGCACAGAGTCCACAGTCTAGAAGGCCCCCAGTACATATACCTTTCAGAGCAGCACATAGTCCACAGTCTAGCAGGCCCACAGTACACATAGACCTGACAGAGCAGCACAGAGTCCACAGTCTAGCAGGCCCACAGCACAAAGACCTGTCAGAGCAGCACAGAGTCCACAGTCTAGCAGGCCCACAGTACATTACATTTACATTTTCGGCATTTAGCAGACGATCTTATCCAGAGCGACTTACAAATTACACATAGACCTGTCAGAGCAGCACAGAGTCCACAGTCTAGCAGGCCCACAGTACATAGACCTGTCAGAGCAGCACCGAGTCCACAGTCTAGCAGGCCCACAGTACATTACATTTAAATTTTCGTCATTTAGCAGACGATCTTCTCCAGAGCGACTTACAAATTACACATATACCTGTCAGAGCAGCACAGAGTCCACAGTCTAGCAGGCCCACAGTACACATAGACCTGTCAGAGCAGCACAGAGTCCACAGTCTAGCAGGCCCCCAGTACATAGACCTGTCAGAGCAGCACAGAGTCCACAGTCTAGCAGGCCCACAGTACACATATACCTGTCAGAGCAGCACAGAGTCCACAGTCTAGCATGCCCACAGTACATAGACCTGTCAGAGCAGCACAGAGTCCACAGTCTAGCAGGCCCCCAGTACATAGACCTGTCAGAGCAGCACAGAGTCCACAGTCTAGCAGGCCCACAGTACACATATACCTGTCAGAATAGCACAAAGTCCACAGTCTAGCAGGCCCACAGTACACATAGACCTGTCAGAGCAGCACATAGTCCACAGTCTAGCAGGCCCACAGCACAAAGACCTGTCAGATTAGCACAGAGTCCACAGTCTAGCAGGCCCACAGTAGATAGACCTGTCAGAGCAGCACAGAGTCCACAGTCTAGCAGGCCCACAGTACACATATACCTGTCAGATCATCACAGAGTCCACAGTCTAGCAGGCCCACAGTACACATATACCTGTCAGATTAGCACAGAGTCCACAGTCTAGCAGGCCCACAGTACATAGACCTGTCAGAGCAGCACAGAGTCCACAGTCTAGCAGGCCCACAGTACACATATACCTGTCAGATCATCACAGAGTCCACAGTCTAGCAGGCCCACAGTACATAGACCTGTCAGAGCAGCACCGAGTCCACAGTCTAGCAGGCCCACAGTACACATATACCTGTCAGAGCAGCACAGAGTCCACAGTCTAGCAGGCCCACAGTACACAGACCTGTCAGAGCAGCACAGAGTCCACAGTCTAGCAGGCCCACAGTACACATAGACCTGTCAGAGCAGCACAGAGTCCACAGTCTAGCAGGCCCACATTACACATATACCTGTCAGAATAGCACAAAGTCACAGTATAGCAGGCCCCCAGTACATAGACCTGTCAGGGCAGCACAGAGTCCACAGTCTATCAGGCCCCCAATACATAGAACTGTCAGAGCAGCACATAGTCCACAGTCTAGCAGTCCCACAGTACACATATACATGTCAGAGCAGCACAGAGTCCACAGTCTAGCAGGCCCACAGTACATAGACCTGTCAGAGCAGCACAGAGTCCACAGTCTAGCAGTCCCACAGTACACATATACATGTCAGAGCAGCACAGAGTCCACAGTCTAGCAGGCCCACAGTACACATAGACCTGTCAGAGCAGCACAGAGTCCACAGTCTAGCAGGCCCACAGTACACAGACCTGTCAGAGCAGCACAGAGTCCACAGTCTAGTAGGCCCACAGTACATATACCTGTCAGAGCAGCACAGAGTCCACAGTCTAGCAGGCCCACAGTACACATAGACCTGTCAGAGCAGCACAGAGTCCACAGTCTAGCAGGCCCACAATACACATAGACCTGTCAGAGCAGCACAGAGTCCACAGTCTAGCAGGACCACAGTACATAGACCTGTCCGAGCAGCACATAGTCCACAGTCTAGAAGGCCCCCAGTACATAGACCTTTCAGAGCAGCACATAGTCCACAGTCTAGCAGGCCCACAGTACACATAGACCTGACAGAGCAGCACAGAGTCCACAGTCTAGCAGGCCCACAGCACAAAGACCTGTCAGAGCAGCACAGAGTCCACAGTCTAGCAGGCCCACATTACACATAGACCTGTCAGAGCAGCACAAAGTCCACAGTATAGCAGGCCCCCAGTACATAGACCTGTCAGGGCAGCACAGAGTCCACAGTCTATCAGGCCCCCAATACATAGAACTGTCAGAGCAGCACAGAGTCCACAGTCTAGCAGGCCCACAGTACACAGACCTGTCAGAGCAGCACAGAGTCCACAGTCTAGCAGGCCCACAGTACACATAGACCTGTCAGAGCAGCACAGAGTCCACAGTCTAGCAGGCCCACATTACACATAGACCTGTCAGAATAGCACAAAGTCCACAGTATAGCAGGCCCCCAGTACATAGACCTGTCAGGGCAGCACAGAGTCCACAGTCTATCAGGCCCCCAATACATAGAACTGTCAGAGCAGCACAGAGTCCACAGTCTAGCAGTCCCACAGTACACATATACATGTCAGAGCAGCACAGAGTCCACAGTCTAGCAGGCCCACAGTACACATAGACCTGTCAGAGCAGCACAGAGTCCACAGTCTAGCAGGCCCACAGTACACATATACCTGTCAGATCATCACAGAGTCCACAGTCTAGCAGGCCCACAGTACACATATACCTGTCAGATTAGCACAGAGTCCACAGTCTAGCAGGCCCACAGTACATAGACCTGTCAGAGCAGCACAGAGTCCACAGTCTAGCAGGCCCACAGTACACATATACCTGTCAGATCATCACAGAGTCCACAGTCTAGCAGGCCCACAGTACATAGACCTGTCAGAGCAGCACCGAGTCCACAGTCTAGCAGGCCCACAGTACACATATACCTGTCAGAGCAGCACAGAGTCCACAGTCTAGCAGGCCCACAGTACACATAGACCTGTCAGAGCAGCACAGAGTCCACAGTCTAGCAGGCCCACAATACACATAGACCTGTCAGAGCAGCACAGAGTCCACAGTCTAGCAGGCCCACAGTACACATAGACCTGTCAGAGCAGCACAGAGTCCACAGTCTAGCAGGCCCCCAGTACATAGACCTGTCAGAGCAGCACAGAGTCCACAGTCTAGCAGGCCCACAGTACACATATACCTGTCAGAGCAGCACAGAGTCCACAGTCTAGCATGCCCACAGTACATAGACCTGTCAGAGCAGCACAGAGTCCACAGTCTAGCAGGCCCCCAGTACATAGACCTGTCAGAGCAGCACAGAGTCCACAGTCTAGCAGGCCCACAGTACACATATACCTGTCAGAATAGCACAAAGTCCACAGTCTAGCAGGCCCACAGTACACATAGACCTGTCAGAGCAGCACATAGTCCACAGTCTAGCAGGCCCACAGCACAAAGACCTGTCAGATTAGCACAGAGTCCACAGTCTAGCAGGCCCACAGTAGATAGACCTGTCAGAGCAGCACAGAGTCCACAGTCTAGCAGGCCCACAGTACACATATACCTGTCAGATCATCACAGAGTCCACAGTCTAGCAGGCCCACAGTACACATATACCTGTCAGATTAGCACAGAGTCCACAGTCTAGCAGGCCCACAGTACATAGACCTGTCAGAGCAGCACATAGTCCACAGTCTAGCAGGCCCACAGTACACATATACCTGTCAGATCATCACAGAGTCCACAGTCTAGCAGGCCCACAGTACATAGACCTGTCAGAGCAGCACCGAGTCCACAGTCTAGCAGGCCCACAGTACACATATACCTGTCAGAGCAGCACAGAGTCCACAGTCTAGCAGGCCCACAGTACACAGACCTGTCAGAGCAGCACAGAGTCCACAGTCTAGCAGGCCCACAGTACACATAGACCTGTCAGAGCAGCACAGAGTCCACAGTCTAGCAGGCCCACATTACACATATACCTGACAGAATAGCACAAAGTCACAGTATAGCAGGCCCCCAGTACATAGACCTGTCAGGGCAGCACAGAGTCCACAGTCTATCAGGCCCCCAATACATAGAACTGTCAGAGCAGCACATAGTCCACAGTCTAGCAGTCCCACAGTACACATATACATGTCAGAGCAGCACAGAGTCCACAGTCTAGCAGGCCCACAGTACATAGACCTGTCAGAGCAGCACAGAGTCCACAGTCTAGCAGTCCCACAGTACACATATACATGTCAGAGCAGCACAGAGTCCACAGTCTAGCAGGCCCACAGTACACATAGACCTGTCAGAGCAGCACAGAGTCCACAGTCTAGCAGGCCCACAGTACACAGACCTGTCAGAGCAGCACAGAGTCCACAGTCTAGTAGGCCCACAGTACATATACCTGTCAGAGCAGCACAGAGTCCACAGTCTAGCAGGCCCACAGTAACATAGACCTGTCAGAGCAGCACAGAGTCCACAGTCTAGCAGGCCCACAATACACATAGACCTGTCAGAGCAGCACAGAGTCCACAGTCTAGCAGGACCACAGTACATAGACCTGTCCGAGCAGCACATAGTCCACAGTCTAGAAGGCCCCCAGTACATAGACCTTTCAGAGCAGCACATAGTCCACAGTCTAGCAGGCCCACAGTACACATAGACCTGACAGAGCAGCACAGAGTCCACAGTCTAGCAGGCCCACAGCACAAAGACCTGTCAGAGCAGCACAGAGTCCACAGTCTAGCAGGCCCACATTACACATAGACCTGTCAGAGCAGCACAAAGTCCACAGTATAGCAGGCCCCCAGTACATAGACCTGTCAGGGCAGCACAGAGTCCACAGTCTATCAGGCCCCCAATACATAGAACTGTCAGAGCAGCACAGAGTCCACAGTCTAGCAGGCCCACAGTACACAGACCTGTCAGAGCAGCACAGAGTCCACAGTCTAGCAGGCCCACAGTACACATAGACCTGTCAGAGCAGCACAGAGTCCACAGTCTAGCAGGCCCACATTACACATAGACCTGTCAGAATAGCACAAAGTCCACAGTATAGCAGGCCCCCCAGTACATAGACCTGTCAGGGCAGCACAGAGTCCACAGTCTATCAGGCCCCCAATACATAGAACTGTCAGAGCAGCACAGAGTCCACAGTCTAGCAGTCCCACAGTACACATATACATGTCAGAGCAGCACAGAGTCCACAGTCTAGCAGGCCCACAGTACACATATACCTGTCAGATCATCACAGAGTCCACAGTCTAGCAGGCCCACAGTACATAGACCTGTCAGAGCAGCACCGAGTCCACAGTCTAGCAGGCCCACAGTACACATATACCTGTCAGAGCAGCACAGAGTCCACAGTCTAGCAGGCCCACAGTACACAGACCTGTCAGAGCAGCACAGAGTCCACAGTCTAGCAGGCCCACAGTTCACATAGACCTGTCAGAGCAGCACAGAGTCCACAGTCTAGCAGGCCCACATTACACATAGACCTGTCAGAATAGCACAAAGTCCACAGTATAGCAGGCCCCCAATACATAGAACTGTCAGAGCAGCACATAGTCCACAGTCTAGCAGTCCCACAGTACACATATACATGTCAGAGCAGCACAGAGTCCACAGTCTAGCAGGCCCACAGTACATAGACCTGTCAGAGCAGCACAGAGTCCACAGTCTAGCAGTCCCACAGTACACATATACATGTCAGAGCAGCACAGAGTCCACAGTCTAGCAGGCCCACAGTACACATAGACCTGTCAGAGCAGCACAGAGTCCACAGTCTAGCAGGCCCACAGTACACAGACCTGTCAGAGCAGCACAGAGTCCACAGTCTAGTAGGCCCACAGTACATATACCTGTCAGAGCAGCACAGAGTCCACAGTCTAGCAGGCCCACAGTACACATAGACCTGTCAGAGCAGCACAGAGTCCACAGTCTAGCAGGCCCACAATACACATAGACCTGTCAGAGCAGCACAGAGTCCACAGTCTAGCAGGACCACAGTACATAGACCTGTCCGAGCAGCACATAGTCCACAGTCTAGAAGGCCCCCAGTACATAGACCTTTCAGAGCAGCACATAGTCCACAGTCTAGCAGGCCCACAGTACACATAGACCTGACAGAGCAGCACAGAGTCCACAGTCTAGCAGGCCCACAGCACAAAGACCTGTCAGAGCAGCACAGAGTCCACAGTCTAGCAGGCCCACATTACACATAGACCTGTCAGAGCAGCACAAAGTCCACAGTATAGCAGGCCCCCAGTACATAGACCTGTCAGGGCAGCACAGAGTCCACAGTCTATCAGGCCCCCCAATACATAGAACTGTCAGAGCAGCACAGAGTCCACAGTCTAGCAGGCCCACAGTACACAGACCTGTCAGAGCAGCACAGAGTCCACAGTCTAGCAGGCCCACAGTACACATAGACCTGTCAGAGCAGCACAGAGTCCACAGTCTAGCAGGCCCACATTACACATAGACCTGTCAGAATAGCACAAAGTCCACAGTATAGCAGGCCCCCAGTACATAGACCTGTCAGGGCAGCACAGAGTCCACAGTCTATCAGGCCCCCCAATACATAGAACTGTCAGAGCAGCACAGAGTCCACAGTCTAGCAGTCCCACAGTACACATATACATGTCAGAGCAGCACAGAGTCCACAGTCTAGCAGGCCCACAGTACACATAGACCTGTCAGAGCAGCACAGAGTCCACAGTCTAGCAGGCCCACAGTACACATATACCTGTCAGATCATCACAGAGTCCACAGTCTAGCAGGCCCACAGTACACATATACCTGTCAGATTAGCACAGAGTCCACAGTCTAGCAGGCCCACAGTACATAGACCTGTCAGAGCAGCACAGAGTCCACAGTCTAGCAGGCCCACAGTACACATATACCTGTCGGATCATCACAGAGTCCACAGTCTAGCAGGCCCACAGTACATAGACCTGTCAGAGCAGCACCGAGTCCACAGTCTAGCAGGCCCACAGTACACATATACCTGTCAGAGCAGCACAGAGTCCACAGTCTAGCAGGCCCACAGTACACATAGACCTGTCAGAGCAGCACAGAGTCCACAGTCTAGCAGGCCCACAATACACATAGACCTGTCAGAGCAGCACAGAGTCCACAGTCTAGCAGGCCCACAGTACACATAGACCTGTCAGAGCAGCACAGAGTCCACAGTCTAGCAGGCCCCCAGTACATAGACCTGTCAGAGCAGCACAGAGTCCACAGTCTAGCAGGCCCACAGTACACATATACCTGTCAGAGCAGCACAGAGTCCACAGTCTAGCATGCCCACAGTACATAGACCTGTCAGAGCAGCACAGAGTCCACAGTCTAGCAGGCCCCCAGTACATAGACCTGTCAGAGCAGCACAGAGTCCACAGTCTAGCAGGCCCACAGTACACATATACCTGTCAGAATAGCACAAAGTCCACAGTCTAGCAGGCCCACAGTACACATAGACCTGTCAGAGCAGCACATAGTCCACAGTCTAGCAGGCCCACAGCACAAAGACCTGTCAGATTAGCACAGAGTCCACAGTCTAGCAGGCCCACAGTAGATAGACCTGTCAGAGCAGCACAGAGTCCACAGTCTAGCAGGCCCACAGTACACATATACCTGTCAGATCATCACAGAGTCCACAGTCTAGCAGGCCCACAGTACACATATACCTGTCAGATTAGCACAGAGTCCACAGTCTAGCAGGCCCACAGTACATAGACCTGTCAGAGCAGCACATAGTCCACAGTCTAGCAGGCCCACAGTACACATATACCTGTCAGATCATCACAGAGTCCACAGTCTAGCAGGCCCACAGTACATAGACCTGTCAGAGCAGCACCGAGTCCACAGTCTAGCAGGCCCACAGTACACATATACCTGTCAGAGCAGCACAGAGTCCACAGTCTAGCAGGCCCACAGTACACAGACCTGTCAGAGCAGCACAGAGTCCACAGTCTAGCAGGCCCACAGTACACATAGACCTGTCAGAGCAGCACAGAGTCCACAGTCTAGCAGGCCCACATTACACATATACCTGACAGAATAGCACAAAGTCACAGTATAGCAGGCCCCCAGTACATAGACCTGTCAGGGCAGCACAGAGTCCACAGTCTATCAGGCCCCCAATACATAGAACTGTCAGAGCAGCACATAGTCCACAGTCTAGCAGTCCCACAGTACACATATACATGTCAGAGCAGCACAGAGTCCACAGTCTAGCAGGCCCACAGTACATAGACCTGTCAGAGCAGCACAGAGTCCACAGTCTAGCAGTCCCACAGTACACATATACATGTCAGAGCAGCACAGAGTCCACAGTCTAGCAGGCCCACAGTACACATAGACCTGTCAGAGCAGCACAGAGTCCACAGTCTAGCAGGCCCACAGTACACAGACCTGTCAGAGCAGCACAGAGTCCACAGTCTAGTAGGCCCACAGTACATATACCTGTCAGAGCAGCACAGAGTCCACAGTCTAGCAGGCCCACAGTACACATAGACCTGTCAGAGCAGCACAGAGTCCACAGTCTAGCAGGCCCACAATACACATAGACCTGTCAGAGCAGCACAGAGTCCACAGTCTAGCAGGACCACAGTACATAGACCTGTCCGAGCAGCACATAGTCCACAGTCTAGAAGGCCCCCAGTACATAGACCTTTCAGAGCAGCACATAGTCCACAGTCTAGCAGGCCCACAGTACACATAGACCTGACAGAGCAGCACAGAGTCCACAGTCTAGCAGGCCCACAGCACAAAGACCTGTCAGAGCAGCACAGAGTCCACAGTCTAGCAGGCCCACATTACACATAGACCTGTCAGAGCAGCACAAAGTCCACAGTATAGCAGGCCCCCAGTACATAGACCTGTCAGGGCAGCACAGAGTCCACAGTCTATCAGGCCCCCAATACATAGAACTGTCAGAGCAGCACAGAGTCCACAGTCTAGCAGGCCCACAGTACACAGACCTGTCAGAGCAGCACAGAGTCCACAGTCTAGCAGGCCCACAGTACACATAGACCTGTCAGAGCAGCACAGAGTCCACAGTCTAGCAGGCCCACATTACACATAGACCTGTCAGAATAGCACAAAGTCCACAGTATAGCAGGCCCCCAGTACATAGACCTGTCAGGGCAGCACAGAGTCCACAGTCTATCAGGCCCCCAATACATAGAACTGTCAGAGCAGCACAGAGTCCACAGTCTAGCAGTCCCACAGTACACATATACATGTCAGAGCAGCACAGAGTCCACAGTCTAGCAGGCCCACAGTACACATATACCTGTCAGATCATCACAGAGTCCACAGTCTAGCAGGCCCACAGTACATAGACCTGTCAGAGCAGCACCGAGTCCACAGTCTAGCAGGCCCACAGTACACATATACCTGTCAGAGCAGCACAGAGTCCACAGTCTAGCAGGCCCACAGTACACAGACCTGTCAGAGCAGCACAGAGTCCACAGTCTAGCAGGCCCACAGTACACATAGACCTGTCAGAGCAGCACAGAGTCCACAGTCTAGCAGGCCCACATTACACATATACCTGTCAGAATAGCACAAAGTCACAGTATAGCAGGCCCCCAGTACATAGACCTGTCAGGGCAGCACAGAGTCCACAGTCTATCAGGCCCCCAATACATAGAACTGTCAGAGCAGCACATAGTCCACAGTCTAGCAGTCCCACAGTACACATATACATGTCAGAGCAGCACAGAGTCCACAGTCTAGCAGGCCCACAGTACATAGACCTGTCAGAGCAGCACAGAGTCCACAGTCTAGCAGTCCCACAGTACACATATACATGTCAGAGCAGCACAGAGTCCACAGTCTAGCAGGCCCACAGTACACATAGACCTGTCAGAGCAGCACAGAGTCCACAGTCTAGCAGGCCCACAGTACACAGACCTGTCAGAGCAGCACAGAGTCCACAGTCTAGTAGGCCCACAGTACATATACCTGTCAGAGCAGCACAGAGTCCACAGTCTAGCAGGCCCACAGTACACATAGACCTGTCAGAGCAGCACAGAGTCCACAGTCTAGCAGGCCCACAATACACATAGACCTGTCAGAGCAGCACAGAGTCCACAGTCTAGCAGGACCACAGTACATAGACCTGTCCGAGCAGCACATAGTCCACAGTCTAGAAGGCCCCCAGTACATAGACCTTTCAGAGCAGCACATAGTCCACAGTCTAGCAGGCCCACAGTACACATAGACCTGACAGAGCAGCACAGAGTCCACAGTCTAGCAGGCCCACAGCACAAAGACCTGTCAGAGCAGCACAGAGTCCACAGTCTAGCAGGCCCACATTACACATAGACCTGTCAGAGCAGCACAAAGTCCACAGTATAGCAGGCCCCCAGTACATAGACCTGTCAGGGCAGCACAGAGTCCACAGTCTATCAGGCCCCCAATACATAGAACTGTCAGAGCAGCACAGAGTCCACAGTCTAGCAGGCCCACAGTACACAGACCTGTCAGAGCAGCACAGAGTCCACAGTCTAGCAGGCCCACAGTACACATAGACCTGTCAGAGCAGCACAGAGTCCACAGTCTAGCAGGCCCACATTACACATAGACCTGTCAGAATAGCACAAAGTCCACAGTATAGCAGGCCCCCAGTACATAGACCTGTCAGGGCAGCACAGAGTCCACAGTCTATCAGGCCCCCAATACATAGAACTGTCAGAGCAGCACAGAGTCCACAGTCTAGCAGTCCCACAGTACACATATACATGTCAGAGCAGCACAGAGTCCACAGTCTAGCAGGCCCACAGTACACATAGACCTGTCAGAGCAGCACAGAGTCCACAGTCTAGCAGGCCCACAGTACACAGACCCGTCAGAGCAGCACAGAGTCCACAGTCTAGCAGGCCCACAGTACACATAGACCTGTCAGAGCAGCACAGAGTCCACAGTCTAGCAGGCCCACAGTACACAGACCTGTCAGAGCAGCACAGAGTCCACAGTCTAGTAGGCCCACAGTACATATACCTGTCAGAGCAGCACAGAGTCCACAGTCTAGCAGGCCCACAGTACACATAGACCTGTCAGAGCAGCACAGAGTCCACAGTCTAGAAGGCCCCCAGTACATAGACCTTTCAGAGCAGCACATAGTCCACAGTCTAGCAGGCCCACAGTACACATAGACCTGACAGAGCAGCACAAAGTCCACAGTATAGCAGGCCCCCAGTACATAGACCTGTCAGGGCAGCACAGAGTCCACAGTCTATCAGGCCCCCAATACATAGAACTGTCAGAGCAGCACAGAGTCCACAGTCTAGCAGGCCCACAGTACACAGACCTGTCAGAGCAGCACAGAGTCCACAGTCTAGCAGGCCCACAGTACACATAGACCTGTCAGAGCAGCACAGAGTCCACAGTCTAGCAGGCCCACATTACACATAGACCTGTCAGAATAGCACAAAGTCCACAGTATAGCAGGCCCCCAGTACATAGACCTGTCAGGGCAGCACAGAGTCCACAGTCTATCAGGCCCCCAATACATAGAACTGTCAGAGCAGCACAGAGTCCACAGTCTAGCAGTCCCACAGTACACATATACATGTCAGAGCAGCACAGAGTCCACAGTCTAGCAGGCCCACAGTACACATAGACCTGTCAGAGCAGCACAGAGTCCACAGTCTAGCAGGCCCACAGTACACAGACCCGTCAGAGCAGCACAGAGTCCACAGTCTAGCAGGCCCACAGTACACATAGACCTGTCAGAGCAGCACAGAGTCCACAGTCTAGCAGGCCCACAGTACACAGACCTGTCAGAGCAGCACAGAGTCCACAGTCTAGTAGGCCCACAGTACATATACCTGTCAGAGCAGCACAGAGTCCACAGTCTAGCAGGCCCACAGTACACATAGACCTGTCAGAGCAGCACAGAGTCCACAGTCTAGAAGGCCCCCAGTACATAGACCTTTCAGAGCAGCACATAGTCCACAGTCTAGCAGGCCCACAGTACACATAGACCTGACAGAGCAGCACAGAGTCCACAGTCTAGCAGGCCCACAGCACAAAGACCTGTCAGAGCAGCACAGAGTCCACAGTCTAGCAGGCCCACAGTACATTACATTTAAATTTTCGTCATTTAGCAGACGATCTTCTCCAGAGCGACTTCCAAATTACACATATACCTGTCAGAGCAGCACAGAGTCCACAGTCTAGCAGGCCCACAGTACACATAGACCTGTCAGAGCAGCACAGAGTCCACAGTCTAGCAGGCCCCCAGTACATAGACCTGTCAGAGCAGCACAGAGTCCACAGTCTAGCATGCCCACAGTACATAGACCTGTCAGAGCAGCACAGAGTCCACAGTCTAGCAGGCCCCCAGTACATAGACCTGTCAGAGCAGCACAGAGTCCACAGTCTAGCAGGCCCACAGTACACATATACCTGTCAGAATAGCACAAAGTCCACAGTCTAGCAGGCCCACAGTACACATAGACCTGTCAGAGCAGCACATAGTCCACAGTCTAGCAGGCCCACAGCACAAAGACCTGTCAGATTAGCACAGAGTCCACAGTCTAGCAGGCCCACAGTAGATAGACCTGTCAGAGCAGCACAGAGTCCACAGTCTAGCAGGCCCACAGTACACATATACCTGTCAGATCATCACAGAGTCCACAGTCTAGCAGGCCCACAGTACATAGACCTGTCAGAGCAGCACCGAGTCCACAGTCTAGCAGGCCCACAGTACACATTACATTTACATTTTCGTCATTTAGCAGACACTCTTATCCAGAGCGACTTACAAATTACACATATACCTGTCAGAGCAGCACAGAGTCCACAGTCTAGCAGGCCCCCAGTACATAGAACTGTCAGAGCAGCACAGAGTCCACAGTCTAGCAGTCCCACAGTACATATATACCTGTCAGAGCAGCACAGAGTCATCTAGAGGCAAAATGAGCAGCACAGAGTCCACAGTCTAGCAGGCCCCCAGTACATATTCCTGTCAGAGCAGCACAGAGTCCACAGTCTAGCAGGCCCACAGTACACATAGACCTGTCAGAGCAGCACAGAGTCCACAGTCTAGCAGGCCCACAGTACACAGACCTGTCAGAGCAGCACAGAGTCCACAGTCTAGTAGGCCCACAGTACATATACCTGTCAGAGCAGCACAGAGTCCACAGTCTAGCAGGCCCACAGTACACATAGACCTGTCAGAGCAGCACAGAGTCCACAGTCTAGAAGGCCCCCAGTACATAGACCTTTCAGAGCAGCACATAGTCCACAGTCTAGCAGGCCCACAGTACACATAGACCTGACAGAGCAGCACAGAGTCCACAGTCTAGCAGGCCCACAGCACAAAGACCTGTCAGAGCAGCACAGAGTCCACAGTCTAGCAGGCCCACAGTACATTACATTTACATTTTCGGCATTTAGCAGACGATCTTATCCAGAGCGACTTACAAATTACACATAGACCTGTCAGAGCAGCACAGAGTCCACAGTCTAGCAGGCCCACAGTACATAGACCTGTCAGAGCAGCACCGAGTCCACAGTCTAGCAGGCCCACAGTACATTACATTTAAATTTTCGTCATTTAGCAGACGATCTTCTCCAGAGCGACTTACAAATTACACATATACCTGTCAGAGCAGCACAGAGTCCACAGTCTAGCAGGCCCACAGTACACATAGACCTGTCAGAGCAGCACAGAGTCCACAGTCTAGCAGGCCCACAGTACACATAGACCTGTCAGAGCAGCACAGAGTCCACAGTCTAGCAGGCCCCCAGTACATAGACCTGTCAGAGCAGCACAGAGTCCACAGTCTAGCAGGCCCACAGTACACATATACCTGTCAGAATAGCACAAAGTCCACAGTCTAGCAGGCCCACAGTACACATAGACCTGTCAGAGCAGCACATAGTCCACAGTCTAGCAGGCCCACAGCACAAAGACCTGTCAGATTAGCACAGAGTCCACAGTCTAGCAGGCCCACAGTACATAGACCTGTCAGAGCAGCACAGAGTCCACAGTCTAGCAGGCCCACAGTACACATATACCTGTCAGATCATCACAGAGTCCACAGTCTAGCAGGCCCACAGTACATAGACCTGTCAGAGCAGCACCGAGTCCACAGTCTAGCAGGCCCACAGTACACATAGACCTGTCAGAGCAGCACAGAGTCCACAGTCTAGCAGGCCCACATTACACATATACCTGTCAGAATAGCACAAAGTCACAGTATAGCAGGCCCCCAGTACATAGACCTGTCAGGGCAGCACAGAGTCCACAGTCTATCAGGCCCCCAATACATAGAACTGTCAGAGCAGCACATAGTCCACAGTCTAGCAGTCCCACAGTACACATATACATGTCAGAGCAGCACAGAGTCCACAGTCTAGCAGGCCCACAGTACATAGACCTGTCAGAGCAGCACAGAGTCCACAGTCTAGCAGTCCCACAGTACACATATACATGTCAGAGCAGCACAGAGTCCACAGTCTAGCAGGCCCACAGTACACATAGACCTGTCAGAGCAGCACAGAGTCCACAGTCTAGCAGGCCCACAGTACACAGACCTGTCAGAGCAGCACAGAGTCCACAGTCTAGTAGGCCCACAGTACATATACCTGTCAGAGCAGCACAGAGTCCACAGTCTAGCAGGCCCACAGTACACATAGACCTGTCAGAGCAGCACAGAGTCCACAGTCTAGCAGGCCCACAATACACATAGACCTGTCAGAGCAGCACAGAGTCCACAGTCTAGCAGGCCCACAGTACACATAGACCTGTCAGAGCAGCACAGAGTCCACAGTCTAGCAGGCCCACAATACACATAGACCTGTCAGAGCAGCACAGAGTCCACAGTCTAGCAGGACCACAGTACATAGACCTGTCCGAGCAGCACATAGTCCACAGTCTAGAAGGCCCCCAGTACATAGACCTTTCAGAGCAGCACATAGTCCACAGTCTAGCAGGCCCACAGTACACATAGACCTGACAGAGCAGCACAGAGTCCACAGTCTAGCAGGCCCACAGTACACAGACCCGTCAGAGCAGCACAGAGTCCACAGTCTAGCAGGCCCACAGTACACATAGACCTGTCAGAGCAGCACAGAGTCCACAGTCTAGCAGGCCCACAGTACACAGACCTGTCAGAGCAGCACAGAGTCCACAGTCTAGTAGGCCCACAGTACATATACCTGTCAGGGCAGCACAGAGTCCACAGTCTATCAGGCCCCCAATACATAGAACTGTCAGAGCAGCACAGAGTCCACAGTCTAGCAGTCCCACAGTACACATATACATGTCAGAGCAGCACAGAGTCCACAGTCTAGCAGGCCCCCAGTACATAGACCTGTCAGAGCAGCACAGAGTCCACAGTCTAGCAGGCCCACAGTACACATAGACCTGTCAGAGCAGCACAGAGTCCACAGTCTAGCAGGCCCACAGTACATTACATTTACATTTTCGGCATTTAGCAGACGATCTTATCCAGAGCGACTTACAAATTACACATAGACCTGTCAGAGCATCACAGAGTCCACAGTCTAGCAGGCCCACAGTACATAGACCTGTCAGAGCAGCACTGAGTCCACAGTCTAGCAGGCCCACAGTACATTACATTTAAATTTTCGTCATTTAGCAGACGATCTTATCCAGAGCGACTTACAAATTACACATAGACCTGTCAGAGCAGCACAGAGTCCACAGTCTAGCAGGCCCACAGTACACATAGACCTGTCAGAGCAGCACAGAGTCCACAGTCTAGCAGGCCCCCAGTACATAGACCTATCAGAGCAGCACAGAGTCCACAGTCTAGCAGGCCCACAGTACACATATACCTGTCAGAGCAGCACAGAGTCCACAGTCTAGCAGGCCCACAGTACATAGACCTGTCAGAGCAGCACAGAGTCCACAGTCTAGCAGGCCCCCAGTACATAGACCTGTCAGAGCAGCACAGAGTCCACAGTCTAGCAGGCCCACAGTACACATATACCTGTCAGAGCAGCACAGAGTCCACAGTCTAGCAGGCCCACAGTACACAGACCTGTCAGAGCAGCACAGAGTCCACAGTCTAGCAGGCCCACATTACACATAGACCTGTCAGAATAGCACAAAGTCCACAGTATAGCAGGCCCCCAGTACATAGACCTGTCAGGGCAGCACAGAGTCCACAGTCTATCAGGCCCCCAATACATAGAACTGTCAGAGCAGCACAGAGTCCACAGTCTATCAGGCCCCCAATACATAGAACTGTCAGAGCAGCACAGAGTCCACAGTCTAGCAGTCCCACAGTACACATATACATGTCAGAGCAGCACAGAGTCCACAGTCTAGCAGGCCCCCAGTACATAGACCTGTCAGAGCAGCACAGAGTCCACAGTCTAGCAGGCCCACAGTACACATAGACCTGTCAGAGCAGCACAGAGTCCACAGTCTAGCAGGCCCACAGTACATTACATTTACATTTTCGGCATTTAGCAGACGATCTTATCCAGAGCGACTTACAAATTACACATAGACCTGTCAGAGCATCACAGAGTCCACAGTCTAGCAGGCCCACAGTACATAGACCTGTCAGAGCAGCACTGAGTCCACAGTCTAGCAGGCCCACAGTACATTACATTTACATTTTCGTCATTTAGCAGACGATCTTATCCAGAGCGACTTACAAATTACACATAGACCTGTCAGAGCAGCACAGAGTCCACAGTCTAGCAGGCCCACAGTACACATAGACCTGTCAGAGCAGCACAGAGTCCACAGTCTAGCAGGCCCCCAGTACATAGACCTATCAGAGCAGCACAGAGTCCACAGTCTAGCAGGCCCACAGTACACATATACCTGTCAGAGCAGCACAGAGTCCACAGTCTAGCAGGCCCACAGTACATAGACCTGTCAGAGCAGCACAGAGTCCACAGTCTAGCAGGCCCCCAGTACATAGACCTGTCAGAGCAGCACAGAGTCCACAGTCTAGCAGGCCCACAGTACACATATACCTGTCAGAGCAGCACAGAGTCCACAGTCTAGCAGGCCCACAGTACACAGACCTGTCAGAGCAGCACAGAGTCCACAGTCTAGCAGGCCCACATTACACATAGACCTGTCAGAATAGCACAAAGTCCACAGTATAGCAGGCCCCCAGTACATAGACCTGTCAGGGCAGCACAGAGTCCACAGTCTATCAGGCCCCCAATACATAGAACTGTCAGAGCAGCACAGAGTCCACAGTCTAGCAGTCCCACAGTACACATATACATGTCAGAGCAGCACAGAGTCCACAGTCTAGCAGGCCCACAGTACACATAGACCTGTCAGAGCAGCACAGAGTCCACAGTCTAGCAGGCCCACAGTACACAGACCCGTCAGAGCAGCACAGAGTCCACAGTCTAGCAGGCCCACAGTACACATAGACCTGTCAGAGCAGCACAGAGTCCACAGTCTAGCAGGCCCACAGTACACAGACCTGTCAGAGCAGCACAGAGTCCACAGTCTAGTAGGCCCACAGTACATATACCTGTCAGAGCAGCACAGAGTCCACAGTCTAGCAGGCCCACAGTACACATAGACCTGTCAGAGCAGCACAGAGTCCACAGTCTAGAAGGCCCCCAGTACATAGACCTTTCAGAGCAGCACATAGTCCACAGTCTAGCAGGCCCACAGTACACATAGACCTGACAGAGCAGCACAGAGTCCACAGTCTAGCAGGCCCACAGCACAAAGACCTGTCAGAGCAGCACAGAGTCCACAGTCTAGCAGGCCCACAGTACATTACATTTACATTTTCGGCATTTAGCAGACGATCTTATCCAGAGCGACTTACAAATTACACATAGACCTGTCAGAGCAGCACAGAGTCCACAGTCTAGCAGGCCCACAGTACATAGACCTGTCAGAGCAGCACCGAGTCCACAGTCTAGCAGTCCCACAGTACATTACATTTAAATTTTCGTCATTTAGCAGACGATCTTCTCCAGAGCGACTTACAAATTACACATATACCTGTCAGAGCAGCACAGAGTCCACAGTCTAGCAGGCCCACAGTACACATAGACCTGTCAGAGCAGCACAGAGTCCACAGTCTAGCAGGCCCCCAGTACATAGACCTGTCAGAGCAGCACAGAGTCCACAGTCTAGCAGGCCCACAGTACACATATACCTGTCAGAGCAGCACAGAGTCCACAGTCTAGCATGCCCACAGTACATAGACCTGTCAGAGCAGCACAGAGTCCACAGTCTAGCAGGCCCCCCAGTACATAGACCTGTCAGAGCAGCACAGAGTCCACAGTCTAGCAGGCCCACAGTACATATATACCTGTCAGAATAGCACAAAGTCCACAGTCTAGCAGGCCCACAGTACACATAGACCTGTCAGAGCAGCACATAGTCCACAGTCTAGCAGGCCCACAGCACAAAGACCTGTCAGATTAGCACAGAGTCCACAGTCTAGCAGGCCCACAGTAGATAGACCTGTCAGAGCAGCACAGAGTCCACAGTCTAGCAGGCCCACAGTACACATATACCTGTCAGATCATCACAGAGTCCACAGTCTAGCAGGCCCACAGTACATAGACCTGTCAGAGCAGCACCGAGTCCACAGTCTAGCAGGCCCACAGTACACATTACATTTACATTTTCGTCATTTAGCAGACACTCTTATCCAGAGCGACTTACAAATTACACATAGACCTGTCAGAGCAGCACAGAGTCCACAGTCTAGCAGGCCCCCAGTACATAGAACTGTCAGAGCAGCACAGAGTCCACAGTCTAGCAGTCCCACAGTACATATATACCTGTCAGAGCAGCACAGAGTCCACAGTCTAGCAGGCCCCCAGTACATATACCTGTCAGAGCAGCACAGAGTCCACAGTCTAGCAGGCCCACAGTACACATAGACCTGTCAGAGCAGCACAGAGTCCACAGTCTAGAAGGCCCCCAGTACATAGACCTTTCAGAGCAGCACATAGTCCACAGTCTAGCAGGCCCACAGTACACATAGACCTGACAGAGCAGCACAGAGTCCACAGTCTAGCAGGCCCACAGCACAAAGACCTGTCAGAGCAGCACAGAGTCCACAGTCTAGCAGGCCCACAGTACATTACATTTACATTTTCGGCATTTAGCAGACGATCTTATCCAGAGCGACTTACAAATTACACATAGACCTGTCAGAGCAGCACAGAGTCCACAGTCTAGCAGGCCCACAGTACATAGACCTGTCAGAGCAGCACCGAGTCCACAGTCTAGCAGGCCCACAGTACATTACATTTAAATTTTCGTCATTTAGCAGACGATCTTCTCCAGAGCGACTTACAAATTACACATATACCTGTCAGAGCAGCACAGAGTCCACAGTCTAGCAGGCCCACAGTACACATAGACCTGTCAGAGCAGCACAGAGTCCACAGTCTAGCAGGCCCACAGTACACATATACCTGTCAGAGCAGCACAGAGTCCACAGTCTAGCAGGCCCCCAGTACATAGACCTGTCAGAGCAGCACAGAGTCCACAGTCTAGCAGGCCCACAGTACACATATACCTGTCAGAATAGCACAAAGTCCACAGTCTAGCAGGCCCACAGTACACATAGACCTGTCAGAGCAGCACATAGTCCACAGTCTAGCAGGCCCACAGCACAAAGACCTGTCAGATTAGCACAGAGTCCACAGTCTAGCAGGCCCACAGTACATAGACCTGTCAGAGCAGCACAGAGTCCACAGTCTAGCAGGCCCACAGTACACATATACCTGTCTGATCATCACAGAGTCCACAGTCTAGCAGGCCCACAGTACATAGACCTGTCAGAGCAGCACCGAGTCCACAGTCTAGCAGGCCCACAGTACACATTACATTTACATTTTCGTCATTTAGCAGACACTCTTATCCAGAGCGACTTACAAATTACACATAGACCTGTCAGAGCATCACAGAGTCCACAGTCTAGCAGGCCCCCAGTACATAGAACTGTCAGAGCAGCACAGAGTCCACAGTCTAGCAGTCCCACAGTACATATATTCCTGTCAGAGCAGCACAGAGTCCACAGTCTAGCAGGCCCACAGTACATAGACCTGTCACAGCAGCACAGAGTCCACAGTCTAGCAGGCCCCCAGTACATATTCCTGTCAGAGCAGCACAGAGTCCACAGTCTAGCAGGCCCACAGTACACATAGACCTGTCAGAGCAGCACAAAGTCCACAGTATAGCAGGCCCCCAGTACATAGACCTGTCAGGGCAGCACAGAGTCCACAGTCTAGCAGTCCCACAGTACACATATACATGTCAGAGCAGCACAGAGTCCACAGTCTAGCAGGCCCCCAGTACATAGACCTGTCAGAGCAGCACAGAGTCCACAGTCTAGCAGGCCCACAGTACACATAGACCTGTCAGAGCAGCACAGAGTCCACAGTCTAGCAGGCCCACAGTACATTACATTTAAATTTTCGTCATTTAGCAGACGATCTTATCCAGAGCGACTTACAAATTACACATAGACATGTCAGAGCAGCACAGAATCCACAGTCTAGCAGGCCCCCAGTACATATAACTGTAAGAGCAGCACAGAGTCCACAGTCTAGCAGTCCCACAGTACATATATACCTGTCAGAGCAGCACAGAGTCCACAGTCTAGCAGGCCCACAGTACATAGACATGTCAGAGCAGCACAGAGACCACAGTCTAGCAGGCCCACAGTACATAGACCTGTCAGAACAGCACAAAGTCCACAGTCTAGCAGGCCCACCGTACACATAGACCTGTCAGAGCAGCACAGAGTCCACAGTCTAGCAGGCCCACCGTACACAGACCTGTCAGAGCAGCACAGAGTCCACAGTCTAGCAGGCCCCCAGTACATAGACCTGTCAGAGCAGCACAGAGTCCACAGTCTAGCAGGCCCACAGTACACAGACCTGTCAGAGCAGCACAGAGTCCACAGTCTAGCAGGCCCACAGTACACATATACCTGTCAGATCATCACAGAGTCCACAGTCTAGCAGGCCCACAGTACATAGACCTGTCAGAGCAGCACCGAGTCCACAGTCTAGCAGGCCCACAGTACACATTACATTTACATTTTCGTCATTTAGCAGACACTCTTATCCAGAGCGACTTACAAATTACACATAGACCTGTCAGAGCAGCACAGAGTCCACAGTCTAGCAGGCCCACAGTACATAGACCTGTCAGAGCAGCACCGAGTCCACAGTCTAGCAGGCCCACAGTACATTACATTTAAATTTTCGTCATTTAGCAGACGATCTTCTCCAGAGCGACTTACAAATTACACATATACCTGTCAGAGCAGCACAGAGTCCACAGTCTAGCAGGCCCACAGTACACATAGACCTGTCAGAGCAGCACAGAGTCCACAGTCTAGCAGGCCCACAGTACACATATACCTGTCAGAGCAGCACAGAGTCCACAGTCTAGCAGGCCCCCAGTACATAGACCTGTCAGAGCAGCACAGAGTCCACAGTCTAGCAGGCCCACAGTACACATATACCTGTCAGAATAGCACAAAGTCCACAGTCTAGCAGGCCCACAGTACACATAGACCTGTCAGAGCAGCACATAGTCCACAGTCTAGCAGGCCCACAGCACAAAGACCTGTCAGATTAGCACAGAGTCCACAGTCTAGCAGGCCCACAGTACATAGACCTGTCAGAGCAGCACAGAGTCCACAGTCTAGCAGGCCCACAGTACACATATACCTGTCAGATCATCACAGAGTCCACAGTCTAGCAGGCCCACAGTACATAGACCTGTCAGAGCAGCACCGAGTCCACAGTCTAGCAGGCCCACAGTACACATTACATTTACATTTTCGTCATTTAGCAGACACTCTTATCCAGAGCGACTTACAAATTACACATAGACCTGTCAGAGCATCACAGAGTCCACAGTCTAGCAGGCCCCCAGTACATAGAACTGTCAGAGCAGCACAGAGTCCACAGTCTAGCAGTCCCACAGTACATATATTCCTGTCAGAGCAGCACAGAGTCCACAGTCTAGCAGGCCCACAGTACATAGACCTGTCACAGCAGCACAGAGTCCACAGTCTAGCAGGCCCCCAGTACATATTCCTGTCAGAGCAGCACAGAGTCCACAGTCTAGCAGGCCCACAGTACACATAGACCTGTCAGAGCAGCACAAAGTCCACAGTATAGCAGGCCCCCAGTACATAGACCTGTCAGGGCAGCACAGAGTCCACAGTCTAGCAGTCCCACAGTACACATATACATGTCAGAGCAGCACAGAGTCCACAGTCTAGCAGGCCCCCAGTACATAGACCTGTCAGAGCAGCACAGAGTCCACAGTCTAGCAGGCCCACAGTACACATAGACCTGTCAGAGCAGCACAGAGTCCACAGTCTAGCAGGCCCACAGTACATTACATTTAAATTTTCGTCATTTAGCAGACGATCTTATCCAGAGCGACTTACAAATTACACATAGACATGTCAGAGCAGCACAGAATCCACAGTCTAGCAGGCCCCCAGTACATATAACTGTAAGAGCAGCACAGAGTCCACAGTCTAGCAGTCCCACAGTACATATATACCTGTCAGAGCAGCACAGAGTCCACAGTCTAGCAGGCCCACAGTACATAGACATGTCAGAGCAGCACAGAGACCACAGTCTAGCAGGCCCACAGTACATAGACCTGTCAGAACAGCACAAAGTCCACAGTCTAGCAGGCCCACCGTACACATAGACCTGTCAGAGCAGCACAGAGTCCACAGTCTAGCAGGCCCACCGTACACAGACCTGTCAGAGCAGCACAGAGTCCACAGTCTAGCAGGCCCCCAGTACATAGACCTGTCAGAGCAGCACAGAGTCCACAGTCTAGCAGGCCCACAGTACACAGACCTGTCAGAGCAGCACAGAGTCCACAGTCTAGCAGGCCCACAGTACACATATACCTGTCAGATCATCACAGAGTCCACAGTCTAGCAGGCCCACAGTACATAGACCTGTCAGAGCAGCACCGAGTCCACAGTCTAGCAGGCCCACAGTACACATTACATTTACATTTTCGTCATTTAGCAGACACTCTTATCCAGAGCGACTTACAAATTACACATAGACCTGTCAGAGCAGCACAGAGTCCACAGTCTAGCAGGCCCCCAGTACATAGAACTGTCAGAGCAGCACAGAGTCCACAGTCTAGCAGTCCCACAGTACATATATACCTGTCAGAGCAGCACAGAGTCCACAGTCTAGCAGGCCCCCAGTACACATAGACCTGTCAGAGCAGCACAGAATCCACAGTCTAGCAGGCCCCCAGTACATAGAACTGTCAGAGCAGCACAGAGTCCACAGTCTAGCAGTCCCACAGTACATATATACCTGTCAGAGCAGCACAGAGTCCACAGTCTAGCAGGCCCACAGTACATAGACCTGTCAGAGCAGCACAGAGACCACAGTCTAGCAGGCCCACAGTACATAGACCTGTCAGAACAGCACAAAGTCCACAGTCTAGCAGGCCCACCGTACACATAGACCTGTCAGAGCAGCACAGAGTCCACAGTCTAGCAGGCCCACCGTACACAGACCTGTCAGAGCAGCACAGAGTCCACAGTCTAGCAGGCCCCCAGTACATAGACCTGTCAGAGCAGCACAGAGTCCACAGTCTAGCAGGCCCACATTACACATAGACCTGTCAGAGCAGCACAGTGTCCACAGTCTAGCAGGACCACAGTACATAGACCTGTCCGAGCAGCACATAGTCCACAATCTAGCAGGCCCCCAGTACATAGACCTGTCAGAGCAGCACAGAGTCCACAGTCTAGCAGGCCCACAGTACACATAGACCTGTCAGAGCAGCACAGAGTCCACAGTCTAGCAGGCCCACAGTACACAAAGACCTATCAGAACAGCACATAGTCCACAGTCTAGCAGGCCCCCAGTACATAGACCTGTCAGGGCAGCACAGAGTCCACAGTCTATCAGGCCCCCAGTACATAGAACTGTCAGAGCAGCACAGAGTCCACAGTCTAGCAGTCCCACAGTACACATATACATGTCAGAGCAGCACAGAGTCCACAGTCTAGCAGGCCCACAGTACATAGACCTGTCAGAACAGCACAGAGTCCACAGTCTAGCAGTCCCACAGTACACATAGACCTGTCAGAGCAGCACAGAGTCCACAGTCTAGCAGGCCTCCAGTACATAGACCTGTCAGAGCAGCACAGAGTCCACAGTCTAGCAGGCCCACAGTACACATAGACCTGTCAGAGCAGCACAGAGTCCATAGTCTAGCAGGCCCACAGTACATTACATTTACATTTTCGTCATTTAGCAGACGATCTTATCCAGAGCGACTTACAAATTACACATAGACCTGTCAGAGCAGCACAGAGTCCACAATCTAGCAGGCCCCCAGTACATAGACCTGTCAGAGCAGCACAGAGTCCACAGTCTAGCAGGCCCACAGTACACATAGACCTGTCAGAGCAGCACAGAGTCCACAGTCTAGCAGGCCCACAGTACACAAAGACCTATCAGAACAGCACATAGTCCACAGTCTAGCAGGCCCCCAGTACATAGACCTGTCAGGGCAGCACAGAGTCCACAGTCTATCAGGCCCCCAGTACATAGAACTGTCAGAGCAGCACAGAGTCCACAGTCTAGCAGTCCCACAGTACACATATACATGTCAGAGCAGCACAGAGTCCACAGTCTAGCAGGCCCACAGTACATAGACCTGTCAGAACAGCACAGAGTCCACAGTCTAGCAGTCCCACAGTACACATAGACCTGTCAGAGCAGCACAGAGTCCACAGTCTAGCAGGCCCCCAGTACATAGACCTGTCAGAGCAGCACAGAGTCCACAGTCTAGTAGGCCCACAGTACACATAGACCTGTCAGAGCAGCACAGAGTCCACAGTCTAGCAGGCCCACAGTACATTACATTTACATTTTCGTCATTTAGCAGACGATCTTATCCAGAGCGACTTACAAATTACACATAGACTTGTCAGAGCAGCACAGAGTCCACAGTCTAGCAGGCCCACAGTACACATAGACCTGTCAGAGCAGCACAGAGACCACAGTCTAGCAGGCCCACAGTACACATAGACATGTCAGAGCAGCACAGAGACCACAGTCTAGCAGGCCCACAGTACATAGACCTGTCAGAGCAGCACAGAGTCCACAGTCTAGCAGGCCCACAGTACACATAGACCTGTCAGAGCAGCACAGAGACCACAGTCTAGCAGGCCCACAGTACACATAGACCTGTCAGAGCAGCACAGAGACCACAGTCTAGCAGGCCCACAGTACATAGACCTGTCAGAGCAGCACAGAGTCCACAGTCTAGCAGGCCCACAGTACACATAGACCTGTCAGAGCAGCACAGAGTCCACAGTCTAGCAGGCCCCCAGTACATAGACCTGTCAGAGCAGCACAGAGTCCACAGTCTAGCAGTCCCACAGTACACATAGACCTGTCAGAGCACATAGACCTGGGCGATACTAATCTTGAAATAACAACCAACTTGCTCACTCAAAGATAAGCCTTCAAAACGGCTAGTTAACCTTTTAGAGTGATGTCCTTTTCCTTCACGATGTTCAGAACTCACATTTTTAAACATTATTTTTTACATTTTTAGTCATTTAGCAGACGCTCTTATCCAGAGCGACTTACAGTTAGTGAGTGCATACATTTTCATAATGGCCCCCCGTGGGAAACAAACCCACAACCCTGGCGTTGCAAGCACCATGCTCTACTAACTGAGCTACAGGGGACCCACAGAGGAACAACTGTTATTGGATTTTATTTCAGGTTATGAAAATGCTGGTAAAAGGTTATTTTTCTGGGATTGTGGTGCCAGGAAAATAACCTCTCACTCAACGTCAACAAAACAAATAGATGAACGTGGACTTCAGGAAACAGCAGAGGGTGCACCACCCTATCTACATCGACGGGACCGCAGTGGAGAAGGTGGAAAGCTTTAAGTTCCTTGGCGTACACATCACTGACAATCTGAAATTGTCCACACGCGCAGACAGTGTGGTGAAGAAGGCGCAACAGAGCCTCTTCAACCTCAGGAGGCTGAAGAAATTTGGCTTGGCACCTAAAACCCTCACAAACTTTTACAGATGCACAATTGAGAGTATCCTGTCGGGCTGTATCACCGCCTGGTATGGCAACTGCACCGCCCGCAACCGCAGGGCTCTCCAGATGGTTGTGGGGTCTGCCGAACGCATTACCGGGGGCAAACTACCCGCCCTCCAAGACACATACAGCACCCGATGTCACATGAAGGCCAAGAATATCATCAAGGACATCAACCACCCGAGCCACGGCCTGTTCACCCCGCTATCATCCAGAAGATGAGGTCAGTACAGGTGCATCAAAGCTGGGACCGAGAGAATGAAAAACAGCTTCTATCTCAAGGCCATCAGACTGTTAAATAGCCATCACTAGCACATTAGAGGCTGCTGCTGCCTATTGAAATCACTGGCCACTTTAAGAAATGGAACAATAGTCACTTTAATAATGTTTACATATCTTGCATTACTCATCTCATATGTATATACTGTATTCTATAATATTCTACTATATCTTAGTCCATGCCGCTCTGTCATTGCTTGTCCATATATGTATATATTCTTGAATCCATTCCTTACTTTTTTGTGTGTATTGGGTATATGTTGTGAAATTGTTAGATATTACTGCACTGTCGGAGCTAGAAGCACAAGCATTTCGCTACACCCGCAATAACATCTACTAAACACGTGTATGTGACAAATAAAATAGGATTTGTGTACTCGTCTATCTTAACACTTACTGCATGTTTTTGATATACAGTGTGTTCGGAAAGTATTCAGACCCCTTGAATTTTACGTTACAGCCTTATTCTAAAATGGATTAAATAGTTGTTTCCATTCATGATTCTACACACAATACCCCATAATGACAAAGCAAAACCAGGTTTTTAGAAATGTGTGCAAATTTATTAAAAATTAAAAACGGAAATATTGCATTTACATAAGTATTCAGAACGTTTAATCAGTATTTTGTTGAAGCACCTTTGGCAGCGATTACAACCTTGAGTCTTCTTGGGTATGACGCTACAAGTTTGCTGCACCTGTATTTGGGGAGTTTCTCCCATTCTTCTCTGCAGATCCTCTCAATCTCGGTCAGGTTTGATGGGGAGCGTCGCTGCATTTTCAGGTCTCTCCAGAAATGTTAGATCGGGTTCAAGTCTGGGCTCTGGCTGGGCCTCTCAAGGACATTCAGAGACTTGTCCCGAAGCCACTCCTGCGTTGTCTTGGCTGTGTGCTTAGGGTCGTTGTCCTGTTGGAAGGTAACCTTTCGCCCCCATCAAGGATCTCTCTGTACTTTGCTCCGTTCATCTTTCCCTCGATCCTGACTAGTCTCCCAGTCCCTGCCACTGAAAAACATCCCTACAGCATGATGCTGCCACCACCATGCTTCACCGTAGGGATGGTGCCAGGTTTCCTCCAGACGTGACGCTTGGCATTCAGGCCAAAGAGTCCAATCTTGGTTTCATCAGACCAGAGAATCTTGTTTCTCATGGTCTGAGTCCTTTAGGTGCCTTTTGGCAAACTCCAAGCGGGCTGTCATGTGCCTTTTACTGAGGAGTGGCTTCCGTCTGGCCACTCTACTATAAAGGCCTGATTGGTGGAGTGCTGCAGAGATGGTTGTCCTTCTGGAAGATTCTCCCATCTCCACAGAGGAACTCTGGAGCTCTGTCAGAGTGACCATCGGGTGCTTGGTCACCTCCCTGACCAAGGCCCTTCTCCCCCGATTGCTCAGTTTGGCCGGGTGGCCAGCTCTAGGAAGAGTCTTGGTGGTTACAAACTTCTTCCATTTAAAAATGATGGAGGCCACTGTGTTCTTGGGGATCTTCAATGCTGCAGAATTTTTTGGTACCCTTCCCCAATCCTGTCTCGGAGCTCTATAAACAATTCCTTCGACCTCATGGCTTGGTTTTTGCTGACATGTACTGTCAACTTTGGGACCTTATATAGACAGGTGTGTGCCTTTCCAAATCATGTCCAATCAATTTAATTTACCACAGGTGGACTCCATTCAAGTTGTAGAAACATCTCAAGGATGATTAATGGAAACAGAACCTGAGCACCTGAGCTCAATTTCGAGTCTCATAGCAAAGGGTCTGAATACTTATGTAAATAGAGTTTTTCTGTTTTTATTTGTAAAAAACTTGCACCAAAAATTTAAAACCTGTTTTTGCTTTGTCATTATGGGGCATTGTGTGTAGATTCATGAGAAAAAATTAATATTTAATCAAATTTTAGAATAAGGCTGTAGCGTAACAAAATGTGGAAAAAGTCAAGGGGTCTAAATACTTTCCGAATGCACTGTACATGTCTGCCTATAATTTGGTGAGCCCAAAGCCCGGCATGAAGACAATGTATCTAAAGCCTTTGATTCTTTAAAAAACTCCAAACAATGTCACAAGTGTGAAAACCCCATTCACCTTTCTCTAAATCCATCCCGCTTTAACATCAATCACCGTTGCAACAGAACGCTATATCTTCTGATTACACATTCAACCTCAGAAGCCATTCAGGCATTACGAAACCTGGCACCGGAGAGCTTCAGGGACAAAGTCATACATTTGGTTTGTTGGATTGGAAGGGTGGAGCTCAGCCACGCCCCAACCTTTACAGAAACATGCGAGGTCTACAGCAAACAAACACACACACAGACGCACGCACGACTGAATGCACACTTGCACACACAAACGCACCACAGATACACTATCTATCACACCATCTATCTCCCTAAACGTCACGTGTCTGTCCGACTCCCTAACTGTGAGGAACGCTTTCAGTGTGTTGACATTGACAATGACATGTTCTCAAACTCTACTTAAACTCTAATTACAGGGAGTAGATACATGGTCTCAAACTCTACCTACACTCTACACTCTTAGAAAAATTGGTTATGTTTTGGTTTCAGGCAGAACCTTTTTGGTTCCAGGTAGAACCCTTTTGGTTTCCATGTAGAACCCTCTGTAGAAAGGGTTCTACAGGGAGCCCAAAATGGTTATACCTGGAACCAAAAAGGTTCTACCTGAAACCAAAAAGGCTTCTTCAAAGGGTTCTCCTATGGGGACAGCTGAAGAACCCTTTAAGGTTCCAGATAGCATCTTTTTTTCTAAGAGTGTAATTACATGGTCTCAAACTCTACTGAAACTGTAATAACAGGAGAGTAGATACATGGCCTCAAACTCTACTGAAACTGTAATTACAGGAGAGTAGATACATGGTCTCAAACTCTACTTAAACTGCAATTACAGGAGAGTAGATACACATAGTCTCAAACTCTACTGAAATTGTAATTACAGGAGAGTAGATACATGGTCTCAAACTCTACTGAAATTGTAATTACAGGAGAGTAGATACATGGTCTCAAACTCTACTGAAACTGTAATTACAGGACAGTAGATGCGTGGTCTGAAATGTCAAGTAGCCCTTTACACTTGTACCCATATACGGGTTGAAAATGGTAGATTTGGGCACTGATAAGCACCTAAATTGGAACACAGTAGCTGTACAGTAACATGCTGCAACTGATGCCAGACCTCTGGCTCTGCGCTTCACAGCACTATATGGGTTTTTGACTGACAGCCGTTCTGAGTTTGAGCACCACACGCGACAAGAAGTTGCCCCCATCCCTCCCGCTGATTGGGCAACTTTTGCAAATGTCTGTTGTCTGAATGAGGGAAATGCTGTAAATAAAGAGGACTCGATTTTATTTTGAAAGATGAGACGTTGAGGATTATAATAAATACTGTCTTGATATTATACAAGCAAGCCAAACACCCGTGAGTCCAAATGCGCACTTCACATTTCCATATCATAAAACTCATGTCATATAGAGTGTCAACATTTATGATCACTATGTTTGATGTAGGCCAACAGTTACATGATGACATGGCGTCATACCCTGGGATGTTTTGAACAGAGCCTTTGTTTGTCTATTGTCAAGAAACTTTGCAGCGGAACACCCACCTGAATACACTCATGACTCCTTTCTATAAACACCAGAATTGGTGGTCTCAAACTCTACTGAAACTGTAATTACAGGAGAGTAGATACATGGTATCAAACTCTACTGAAACTGTAATTACAGGAGAGTAGATACATGGTCTCAAACTCTACTTAAACTGCAATTACAGGAGAGTAGATACACATAGTCTCAAACTCTACTGAAATTGTAATTACAGGAGAGTAGATACATGGTCTCAAACTCTTCTGAAACTATAATTACAGGAGAGTAGATACATGGTATCAAACTCTACTGAAACTGTAATTACAGGAGAGTAGATACATGGTCTCAAACTCTACTTAAACTGCAATTACAGGAGAGTAGATACACATAGTCTCAAACTCTACTGAAATTGTAATTACAGGAGAGTAGATACATGGTCTCAAACTCTTCTGAAACTATAATTACAGGAGAGTAGATACATGGTATCAAACTCTACTGAAACTGTAATTACAGGAGAGTAGATACATGGTCTCAAACTCTTCTGAAACTATAATTACAGGAGAGTAGATACATGGTCTCAAACTCTTCTGAAACTGTAATTACAGGAGAGTAGATACATGTTTTCAAACTCCACTGAAACTGTAATTACAGGAGAGTAGATACATGGTTTCAAACTCTACTGAAACTGTACAGGACAGTAGATACTAGGTAAGGTTCAGGTGCTGTGGACGTCACCTGTCCCTGTATCACTTTGACATTGACTGGTTTTCTAATTAATTACAGGAGAGTAGCTACTGATGTTCGGGTGCTGTGGACGACATTCTCCCACCATGTCCTTCACATTCTCCCACCATGTCCTTCTCTCTCTCTCTCTCTCTCTCTCTCTCTCTCTCTCTCTCTCTCTCTCTCTCTCTCTCTCTCTCTCTCTCTCTCTCTCTCTCTCTCTCTCTCTCTCTCTCTCTCTCTCTCTCTCTCTCTCTCTCTCTCTCTCCATATCAGTCTGTCTCTCCTCAGGATGTCCTCATGCATAATCTTCTTCACAGTAAGAGCTCACTGGCCCAGCCGGGTATGTGCCGTATTGAGAGAAGAGCCCTAATCTAAAATCAGGCCTCAGAGACAACACCGTGCAGGGATGATTAACTTGTTTGAGGCACTCCCGTCGTCATGCATGACATCCAAAATCCATGGCTCTCTTGTTTGGAGGCCTGATGAAAGCATTCTTCAGGCAATCCCTCAGACACAGAGGATCCAACGGCGGCACGGACTAAAACACTAGCTTATCTCTTTCTCTCTCACTTTCTGCCCTGCCCCCCCCCCCCCCATCTCTCTCTCTCTTCATTTCTCTCTCTCTCTCACTTTCTGCCCCGCCCCCCCTCTCTCTCTTCATTTCTCTCTCTCTCTCACTTTCTGCCCCCCCCCCCTCTCTCTCTTCATTTCTCTTTCTCTCTCACTTTCTGCCCCGCCCCCCTCTCTCTCTTCATTTCTCTCTCTCTCTCACTTTCTGCCCCGCCCCCCCTCTCTCTCTTCATTTCTCTCTCTCTCTCACTTTCTGCTGCCCCCCCTCTCTCTCTTCATTTCTCTCTCTCTCTCACTTTCTGCTGCCCCCCCCTCTCTCTCTTCATTTCTCATTCTCTCTCACTGTTATCAAGGCAATGGGGTGGCTACTTTGAAGAACCTCAAATATAAAATATATTTTGATTTGTTTAACACTTTTCTGGTTACTACATGATTCCATATGTGTTATTTCATAGTTTTGATGTCTTCACTATTATTCTACAATGTAGAAAATATTAAAAATAAAGACAAACCCTGGAATGAGTAGGTGTGTCCAAACTTTTGACTGGTACTGTATATGAATCAATCCATCAGTTATACTACTGCTTTGTTCTGTTTTGATCAGTTGATATTAACCAATGTGGTTTTGATATGTGAATAACCACTAGAAAATAACGACTTTCTAGACAGCATAGTTTCTTTGCTTTGTGGACATCCTTGTGATGATATCCAACGACTTCCCTGTGTGTCCCCAAAGACTGGATCCTGTAGACCCTTTCCCTGTGTGTCCCCATAGACCGTACTGTAGACCTTTTCCCTGTGTGTCCCCATAGACTGTATACTGTAGACCTTTTCCCTGTGTGTCCCCATAGACTGTATACTGTAGAGTTGAAAAGGCTCACTACTAGATGATGGTCTCTTGGTCTCCGAGGAATGGTCCTGGGTAATTAAGAAACATATGGAGTTTAGGGCGCCAGGTAGCCTAACCGAAAGGTTGCTGGTTCGAATACCCGAGCCGACAAGGTGAGAAATCTGTCAATGTGCCCTTGAGCAAGGCACTTAACCCTAATTTACACCAGGGGTGCCATACTACTATGGCTGACCCTGTAAAAACAACAAGTTTCACTGCACCTATCTGGTGGATGTGACAATAGAGCTTTTATTTATTATTATTTTTTATACACACACATACAGACACACACACACACACACACACACACACACAGGACCTGTAAGCCTCAGTGCAACACAGGGACCATCATATCCCCTACAGACAGTAAAGACTTCCATTTGCTTAAGTGGAGTGTGTTCCAATGAGACTCTCTGTACTCTCTGTGTAAAATAATTGGATCTGAATAAAGGAAGGAAAAGTTCTGCCTCACAAATCTAAAAACAAGAAGAAACACTAGTGCATCACCAAGAGTGTTTCTTGTCTTTGTGCTCCTTGGAGCACACTGTTGTGTTGATCAGTGGAGTGGGAAGGCAGAAGAGATTTCACAACACTTGGTTTGATTCCTTTGAAGATTGCATAATGATACAGGAAAAAAAGCTATAAAAACATTTAGAAAACACGTGTCAAGAGTTGGGCTCTGTTGAACTATCGTAATTTAACTTAATTGAGCTGAATACATGAAAACGTATTGTTTTGGATGAAACTCCCAAGAATGGAGAGCACCTGTAAATTACAGTGAAGTGTTAAGTTCACACCTATACCCTCTGTTACCTACACTGTAAAAAAAAAAAGGTAATTGTCACAGTAAATTACTGTATAATCAACAGTAACATACTGTATGAACTGAATACAGTAGATTACTGTAAATTACATTGCATTGTGGGGGGGGGGGGAAATCAATGGCCAGGAAATATTTGATGTATTTAGGACATTACCATTAAAACACAGTAGTAGTAGTTCACTTACTGTATTTCTGAGCAACAAAATCCAAGCTCATCCTCTGAAGCAAGAGAGAGAACTTTTATTTTGCAAATTGTTATTATACATATTATATTTTAGTCTTTGTTAATTGGTACCTGTTTTGTTATTTTATATGCATTGCTTTGTTTGTGGGCGTGCTGTTGTATAATTAAATATATATTTTTAAAACTGTAAACAGTTAACTGTAAAACAACTGTAATCATTATCATAGTTCCCTACATGCTGTAATGCAGGTAGATTGTTTTACAATTGTTTTTAATATCTGTGTTTTATCTGTGTTTTTGATTGTGTAGCATAAGATGGATCAATCAAAGATAAATAACATACCTAGGTAGGGTTGCAAAATTCTGGTAACTTTCCCCCAAAAATTCTCAGGTTTTCACAAAATCCTCTGGAAAATTGGGAAATTTTGGGAAAGTTGACGGAAGTTTGCAGCCCTACTTGCATTCTTGATGTGGCCTGTACATCCTGAGTTTCAGGCCACTGTATAAGAGTAAAACTAGGCCCTCGAAAAATAAGGCCTTATGAAATATATATTGTATTGTGTTAAAGCAGTGGTATTCAATGTCAGGGGAGGAACTGCAGTGAGGTCGGCAAAATAAAAAATAAAAATAAGAATACAGATTATTGTATGGGAAAGGGGAAAGATAAGGGGGATACCTCATCAGTTGTACAACTGAATGCATTCAACTGAAATGTGTCTTCCGCATTTAACCCAACCCCTCTGAATCAGAGAGGTGCGGGGGGGTGGGGGGGTGGGGGGGGGCTGCCTTAATCGACATCCATGTCATCGGCGCCCGGGGAAACAGTGGGTTAACTGCCTTTCTCAGGGGCAGATTTTTACCTTGTCAGCTCGGGGATTCGGGACAATACTCAAACATTTTTGAGAAAGATAATTAGAAAAATGCTATTTTATTGAGTACATTTATTTATTGGTTTCTTTTCATTTTGATAAGAGATTAAAATGTAATGAATTTAAGGTTATTTGTTGATGGAAAAATCGAAATGTACAGATTTTAAGGTTGTGTCATTAGATTTGGGGTGGGGTGGGGTCCCGAGAAATTCTGGTGGAATATAATTTTAATGACAACATATTCGCTTAGGATCTCACTTGGTGAGGGCCACAGGACTTAACAAGGATGAATACAACAACTATGTTTCTGTCACTAACAACTACGGTCATGGGTGGTAACTCTACAATTAATTTGAAAGGCAAGGCACTGGGAAATATGCAAATAAGGCTTTACAGTAAGAGTATGTTACTGTAAAATGACTACAGTAGCATTATTGGTACTGTAACTCAATTACAGTAACAGTATTGAATACCATAAAATATGGTACGTAACATACTGTTCCTTTTTTACAGTAACCTACAGGGAACTGGCTGCCAGTAAGTTACTGTAAAATCAACAGGATTTATTTTTACAGTGTAGGTAACCTGTTACAACTGTCCTCTCTGTCGTCTAAGTAACCTGTTCCACCTGTCCCCCCCTGTCGTCTAGGTAACCTATTACACCTGTCCCCTCTGTCGTCTAGGTAACCTGTTACACCTGTCCTCTCTGTCGTCTAGGTAACCTGTTCCACCTGTCCCCCCCTGTCGTCTAGGTAACCTGTTACACCTGTCCTCTCTGTCGTCTAGGTAACGTGTTACACCTGTCCTCTCTATCGTCTAGGTAACCTGTTACACCTGTCCTCTCTGTCGTCTAGGTAACCTGTCACACCTGTCCTCTGTCATCTAGGTAACCTGTCACACCTGTCCTCTATGTTGTCTAGGTAACCTGTCAAAGACCTGCAACAGTGACGGCTGGTCTGAGTTTAGCCCTGCTTCTTATGCACTGAATTGTGGGTACAACGCCAACGCCACCATAGGTGATGATGATGACATGGTATGTCTTTTTACAGATCCATCAGTACATTATTAATCATTATTGACCAACGCTTATAAATCAGTGACCTTTGTAGTTGTGTAACGGTGATATAGCAAGACAATGGCTTTTACTTTACGATAAAGACGTGTTAGGTCCCCGAGCCAATGCCCAGGCTTCAGCTCAGAGGGCTAAAATGGTCTGGTGGTGCACAGACGACCTGGATTCAAACCGAGTTGGGCATATAGAGTACTATACCAAAAAACATCCATGTTACTCCCTGGAGTAAAGGAGCATGTATGAAGGCTACATTTGAAATGGCACCCTATTCCCACTACAGTAGGGAATAGGGGGCCTTTATTAGGGCCTTGTGTTTTGTACAATCATGTGATCAATCATGTGATCAATCATGTGACGTAACTAGATTTTATCCTGTATTTTAAGCCTTATCCAGAAATGTAAAAAAATAAAGTCATTGTCAGAGGATGGTGCTCGACCATTATAGATTTGCCCATGTGTTAAATCTAGAATTTTTATTGCTAGATCTTTTTTTTTTTTACGTATACATTACATTTACATTACATTTACGTCATTTAGCAGACGCTCTTATCCAGAGCGACTTACAAATTAATTATATACATGCATTGATTCTTGAAGAATATAACATGCAAATGCCTCATGAGCTTAGTTCAACTGTCCTTCCCCATCAGAACCCAAAATATAAACTTGTTTTAAAACATGGTTAAAACTATAATTTTGTATATTCATGGATGGTCAGTTTTTGAATTTGAGAGTGGTTACATTTCTCCAGGCCCATCTTTCAGCTTTTTTTTTTTACCAAAACAGAGGCGGGGTGACTCTTTGTTATTGTTTTAATTAAGGATTTTAGCTTTAAACGTGAGGTGTGAGCAGTAACGTGTTTAATGTGTCTACTTATGTGTGTTTCTCTCAGAGGCAGTTCTACTGGGCAGTGAAAGTAGGCTACACCATCGGACACAGCATCTCTCTCATCTCCCTCGCCATCGCTATCGTCATACTCTGCACCTTTAGGTAGGATTATTTACTGTGCTTACATCACCAGCTGCTAGCTAGCTTATCTAGAACAGCGTGGGAGTGTTTACGTATGGAACAGCATAGACTTCAGTTTCTCTGCATATTATAGGCACAGTGGTTTACGATTCAAGACTGATGTTTTTATTTTAAACCTGTAGTATTTTTTCCTAGTATTGCCTATGAATGTGTTATCAATACCTTTTGTAGGATTCTTCCTATAAGTATTATGACTGTATTATAACTATATTATGACTGTATTATACCACAGCATTGGTGAAAACTCGTTTCTGATAGGCTAGAAGGGCATTCTAGAGTGGACATTTAAAACCAGATAACGGGACAGTTGGAAAAGATATCGGGACACCTTGCAATCATGACGCAATAAGCGTCTACACATGCAGACCGTACTTGCTACAAAGTTACAGAAAGCTAAACCAACAACCACACAAACCCGAAATTGTATTCATTGTAAATGCAGGTCCAACGAGGAAAAACATAGCTAGCTAGCTAGCTAGCATTGATTTGTTTTTGCAGAGACATATCTTTTAGAGCATCTGATGAGCTAACGTGTTGAGAGATGAATATTAATTTCTCTGGTCCCTACTGTTGCAGTCATGACGCAAGTTGCTCTATGCTGTCAAATCCTCCCACCTGTTTCTAATTTGACCTGCTGTTTTCAGCAACTGATATTTTTGAATTTGGTTGTCATATTGGCAGGTTTGCGAGCAACAAACTATTTAACTAGCTTCTAGCCTTGTGTTTTGATATGCAATGCGATCTCCTCACAATGAACCAGTGTTTGTATTTTGTATTTATTATGGAACCCCATTAGTTCCTGCCAAGGCAGCAGCTACTCTTCCTGGGGTCCAGCTAAATTAAGGCAGTTATACCCTTTTAAAAACATTACAATACATTCATAACAGATTTCACAACATATTAAGTGTGTGCCTTCAGGCCCCTACTCTACTACCACATATCTATAACACAAAATCCATGTGTACGTGTGTGTATAGTGCATATGTTATAGTGTGTGTGTGTATGCATGTGTCTGTGCCTATGTTTGTGTTGCTTCACAGTCCCCGCTGTTCCAAAAGGTGTATTTTTATCAGTTTTTTTAATCAAATTTTACTGCCTACATGAGTTACTTGATGTGGAATAGAGTTCCATGTAGTCATGGCTCTATGTAGTACTGTGCACCTCCCATAGTCTGTTCAGGACTTTCGGAATGTGAAGAGACCTCTGGTGGCATGTCTTGTGGGGTATGCATGGGTGTCCGAGCTGTGTGCCAGTAATTCAAACAGACAGCTCGGTGCATTCAACATGTCAATACCTCTCATAAATACAAGTAGTTATTAATGTTAGCTCTCTGTGTACATCTAAGGACCACCCAAACTAATCGAACTAACGACTGGGTCACTTCCATAAATATCGAACTAATCGAACTAACAACTGGGTCACTTCCATAAATATCGAACTAACGACTGGGTCGCGTCCATAAATATTGAACTAATCAAACTAACGTCTGGGTCACAACCATAAATATCGAACTAATCAAACTACCGACTGGGTCACTTCCATAAATAATGAACTAATCAAACTAACGACTGGGTCGCGTCCATAAATATCGAACTAATCAAACTAACGTCTTGGTCACTTCCATAAATATTGAACTAATCAAACTAACGACTGGGTCACTTCCATAAATATCGAACTAACGACTGGGTCGCCTCCATAAATATTGAACTAATGACCTTCAACGTCTGGGTCACTTCCATAAATATCGAACTAATCAAACTAACGACAGGGTCACTTCCATAAATATCGAACTAATCGAACTAACGTCTTGGTCACTTCCATAAATAATGAACTAATCAAACTAACGACTGGGTCACATCCATAAATATCGAACTAACGACTGGGTCACTTCCATAAATATCGAACTAACGACTGGGTCGCGTCCATAAATATTGAACTAATGACCTTCAACGTCTGGGTCACAACCATAAATATTGAACTAATCAAACTAACGACTGGGTCACTTCCATAAATATTGAACTAATCGAACTAACGTCTGGGTCACTTCGATAAATATTGAACAAATCGAACTAACGACTGGGTCACTTCCATAAATATTGAACTAATCGAACTAACGTTTTGGTCACTTCCATAAATATTGAACTAATCGAACTAACGTCTGGGTCACTTCCATAAATATTGAACTAATCGAACTAACGACTGGGTCACGACCATAAATATCAAACTAATCGAACTAACGACTGGGTCACTTCCATAAATATCGAACTAATCGAACTAACGACTGGGTCACACACATAAATATCGAACTAATCGAACTAACGACTGGGTCACTTCCATAAATATCAAACTAATCGAACTAACGACTGGGTCACTTCCATAAATATCGAACTAATCGAACTAACGACTGTGTCACATCGATAAATATCGAACTAATCAAACTAATCAAACTAACGACTGGGTCGCGTCCATAAATATCGAACTAATCGAACTAACGACTGGGTCACTTCCATAAATATCGAACTAATCGAACTAACGACTGGGTCACTTCCATAAATATCGAACTAATCGAACTAACGACTGTGTCACATCTATAAATATCGAATTAATCGAACTAACGTCTTGGTCACTTCCATAAATATCGAACTAATCGAACTAACGACTGGGTCACATCCATAATCATTGAACTAATCGAACTAACGTCTGGGTCACTTCCATAAATATCGAACTAATCGAACTAACGACTGGGTCACTTCCATAAATATTGAACTAATCGAACTAACGTCTTGGTCACTTCCATAAATATTGAACGAATAGAATTAACGACTGGGTCACATCGATAAATATCGAACTAATCAAACTAATCAAACTAACGACTGGGTCACTTCCATAAATATCGAACTAATCGAACTAACGTCTGGGTCACTTCCATAAATATTGAACTAATCGAACTAACGACTGGGTCACATCGATAAATATCGAACTAATCAAACTAACGTCTGGGTCACTTCCATAAATATTGAACTAATCGAACTAACGACTGGGTCACATCTATAAATATCAAATTAATCGAACTAACGACTGGGTCGCGTCCATAAATATCGAACTAATCAAACTAACGTCTTGGTCACTTCCATAAATAATGAACTAATCAAACTAACGAATGGGTCGCGTCCATAAATATTGAACTAATCAAACTAACGACTGGGTCACTTCCATAAATATCGAACTAACGACTGGGTCGCGTCCATAAATATTGAACTAATGACCTTCAACGTCTGGGTCACAACCATAAATATCAAACTAATCAAACTAACGACTGGGTCACTTCCATAAATATCGAACTAATCGAACTAACGTCTTGGTCACTTCCATAAATAATGAACTAATCAAACTAACGACTGGGTCACATCCATAAATATCGAACTAACGACTGGGTCACTTCCATAAATATCGAACTAACGACTGGGTCGCGTCCATAAATATTGAACTAATGACCTTCAACGTCTGGGTCACAACCATAAATATTGAACTAATCAAACTAACGTCTGGGTCACTTCGATAAATATTGAACAAATCGAACTAACGACTGGGTCACTTCGATAAATATTGAACAAATCGAACTAAAGACTGGGTCACTTCCATAAATATCGAACTAATCGAACTAACGTCTGGGTCACTTCCATAAATATTGAACTAATCGAACTAACGACTGGGTCACGACCATAAATATCAAACTAATCGAACTAACGACTGGGTCACTTCCATAAATATCGAACTAATCGAACTAACGTCTGGGTCACTTCCATAAATATTGAACTAATCGAACTAACGACTGGGTCACGACCATAAATATCAAACTAATCGAACTAACGACTGGGTCACTTCCATAAATATCGAACTAATCGAACTAACGACTGGGTCACTTCCATAAATATCGAACTAATCGAACTAACGACTGGGTCACTTCCATAAATATCAAACTAATCGAACTAACGACTGGGTCACATCGATAAATATCGAACTAATCAAACTAATCAAACTAACGACTGGGTCGCGTCCATAAATATCGAACTAATCGAACTAACGACTGGGTCACTTCCATAAATATCGAACTAATCGAACTAACGACTGGGTCACTTCCATAAATATCGAACTAATCGAACTAACGACTGTGTCACATCTATAAATATCGAATTAATCGAACTAACGACTGGGTCACATCTATAAATATCTAACTAATCGAACTAACGTCTTGGTCACTTCCATAAATATCGAACTAATCGAACTAACGACTGGGTCACATCCATAATTATTGAACTAATCGAACTAACGTCTGGGTCACTTCCATAAATATCGAACTAATCAAACTAACGACTGGGTCACTTCCATAAATATTGAACTAATCGAACTAACGTCTTGGTCACTTCCATAAATATTGAACGAATAGAACTAACGACTGGGTCACATCGATAAATATCGAACTAATCAAACTAATCAAACTAACGACTGGGTCACTTCCATAAATATTGAACTAATCGAACTAACGACTGGGTCACATCTATAAATATCGAATTAATCGAACTAACGACTGGTTCACATCTATAAATATCGAACTAATCGAACTAACGTCTTGGTCACTTCCATAAATATCGAACTAATCAAACTAACGACTGGATCACATCCATAAATATCGAACTAACGTCTGGGTCACTTCCATAAATATCGAACTAATCGAACTAACGTCTTGGTCACTTCCATAAATATCGAACTAATCGAACTAACAACTGGGTCGTGTCTCTAGCAACCAAAAGATGAGAAAGCATGAGTTTCCTTATATAAATGAAAATATCAACGAACAAATGTTATTTATACCTGCAACTGTCTGCTTAGTATTGTTTTCTTTGGCAACTGTAGTATAAGTGGTATGAACGCCTCCGTTCTGTACATTACCTTGGAAAAATTAACTCCGTTGCGTCGTCCATTATGTCTAAGGTAATGTACAGAACGGAGGCGTTTTTTTCCTTACTTATGTCGCGTTATCCAGAAGAATCTCTTACAGCTCATTCATCAAGCTTTGAGACGATAACCCCTGCACCGCCTACATAGGCAGCATTGCACAGTATCTCATTTTGGTCAGTTTGATAATGATTTTATGGTGTCCTCTACACCCAATTTAACACTAAGACACCCGGGTAGAACAGGTTTTTCTAAATGCCATAATCTGGCGTTGCACCATCTCTCAAACTCACTGAAGTGGTTAACAGAAGGACATATCCTGTCATAAACTTTACTACTCAAAGGGATCGTGTGGTACACACATAAAGACACTCACACACACACACACACACACTGAGAGGAGGGGTGAGAGGAAGGGTGAGAGGAGGGGTGAGAGGAGGGGTGAGGAAGGGGGAGAGGAAGGGTGAGAGGAGGGGTGAGGAGGGGGGAGAGGAAGGGTGAGAGGAGGGGTGAGGGGAAGGGTGAGGGGACGGGTGAGGGTAAGGGTGAGAGGACGCGTGAGGGGAAGGGTGAGAGAACGGGTGAGAGGAGGGGTGGGAGGAGGGGTGAGGAGGGGGGAGGAAGACGGAGGAGGACAGCGCTCTGATCATTAATTCAATGTTAAGTTGCCTGGCATCCCAGTGTGCCTTTTAAAGCATCACACACTTCATTTAACAGTATGTACAGTTGAAGTCGGAAGTTTACATACACTTAGGTTGGAGTCATTAAAACTCGTTTTTTCAACCACTCCACAAATTTCTTGTTAACAAACTATAGTTTTGGCAAGTCGGTTAGGACATCTACTTTGTGCATGGCACAAGTAATTTTTCCAACAATTGTTTACATACAGATTATTTCACTTATAATTCACTGTATCACAATTCCAGTGGGTCAGAAGATGACTGTGCCTTTTAAACAGCTTGGAAAATTCCAGAAAATGATGTCATGGCTTTAGAAGCTTCTGATAGGCTAATTGACATAATTTGAGTCAATTGGAGGTGTACCTGTGGATGTATTTCAAGGCCTACCTTCAAACTCAGTGCCTCTTTGCTTGACATCATGGGAAAATCAAAGGAAATCTGCCAAGACCTCAGAAAAAAAATGGTAGACCTCCACAAGTCTGGTTCATCCTTGGAAGCAATTTCCAAACGCCTGAAGGTACCACGTTCATCTGTACAAACAATAGTAAACTTCCAACTTCAATTGTAGGTACTCTACCGTTCAAAAGTTTGGGGTCACTTTCGAAGGAAAAGCAATTTTTTTGTCCATTAAAATAACTTCAAATTGATCAGAAATACAGTATAGACATTGTTAATGTGGTAAATGGTTATTGTAGCTGGAAACGGCTGATTTTTAATGGAACATCTACATAGGCATACAGAGGCCCATTATCAGCAACCATCAGTCCTGTGTTCCAATGGCACATTGTGTTTGCTAATCAAAGTTTAAAAGGCTAATTGATCATTAGAAAACCATTTTGCAATTATGTTAGCACAGTTGAAAACTGTTGTGCTGATTAAAGAAGCAATACAACTGGCCTTCTTGAGACTAGTTGAGTATCTGGAGCATCAGCAATTGTGGGTTCGATTACAGGCTCAAAATGGCCAGAAACAAATAACTTTCTTCTGAAACGTGTCAGTCTATTCTTGTTCTGAGAAATGAAGGCTATTCCATGCGAGAAATTGCCAAGAAACTGAAGCTCTCGTACAACGCTGTGTACTACTCCCTTCACAGAACAGCGCAAACTGTCTCTAACCAGAATAGAAAGAGGAGTGGGAGGCCCCGGTGCACAACTGAGCAAGAGGACAAATACATTAGAGTGTCTAGTTTGAGAAACAGACGCCTCACAGGTCCTCAACTGGCAGCTTCATTAAATAGTACCCGCAAAACACCAGTCTCAACGTCAACAGTGAAGAGGCGACTCCGGGATGCTGACCTTCTAGGCAGAGTTGCAAAGAAAAAGCCATATCTCAGACTGGCCAATAAAAATAAAAGATTAAGATGGGCAAAAGAACACAGACACTGGATAGAGGAAGATTGGAAAAAAGTGTTATGGACAGACGAATCGAAGTTTGAGGTGTTCGGATCACAAAGAGGAACGTTTGTGAGACGCAGACCAAATGAAAAGATGCTGGAGGAGTGCTTGATGCCATCTGTCAAGCATGGTGGTGGCAATGTGATGGTCTGGGGGTGCTTTGGTGGTGGTAAAGTGGGAGATTTGTACAGGGTAAAAGGGATCTTGAAGAAGGAAGGCTATCACTCCATTTTGCAACGTCATACCATACCCTGTGGACGCCGCTTGATTGGAGCCAATTTCCTCCTACAACAGGACAATGACCCAAAGCACAGCTCCAAACTATGTAATAACTATTTAGGGAAGAAGCAGTCAGCTGGTATTCTGTCGATAATGGAGTGGCCAGCACAGTCACCGGATCTCAACCCTATTGAGCTGTTGTGGGAGCAGCTTGACCGTAAGAAGTGCCCATCAAGCCAATCCAACTTGTGGGAGGTGCTTCAGGAAGCATGGGGTGAAATCTCTTCAGATTACCTCAACAAATTCACAACTAGAATGCCAAAGGTCTGCAAGGCTGTAATTGCTGCAAATGGAGGATTCTTTGACGAAAGCAAAGTTTGAAGGACACAATCATTATTTTTAGCCTCGTCAATGACTACATTTCCTATGCATTTTGCCTTATTTCCTATTCAAACTCATTTCATGTATGTTTTCATGGAAAACAAGGACATTTCTAAGTGACCCCAAACTTTTGAACGTTAGTGTGTGTGTGTGTGTGGTTGTGTGTTTTATTTTATTTTATTTTAATTTCACCTTTATTTAACCAGGTAAGCCAGTTGAGAACAAGTTCTCATTTACAACTGCGACCTGGCCAAGATAAAGCAAAGCAGTGCGATAAAAACAACAACACAGAGTTACATATGGGGTAAACAAAACATAAAGTCAAAAATACAACAGAAAATCTATATACAGTGTGTGCGAATGTAGTAAGTTATGGAGGTAAGGCAATAAATAGGCCATAGTGCAAAATAGTTACAATTTCGTATTAACACTGGAATGATAGATGTGCAAAAGATGATGTGCAAATAGAGATACTGGGGTGCAAATTATCAAAATAAATAACAATATGGGGATGAGGTAGTTGGGTGGGCTAATTTCAGAATGGCTGTGTACAGGTGCAGTGATCGATAAGCTGCTCTGACAACTGATGCTTAGAGTTAGTGAGGGAGATAAGAGTCTCCAGCTTCAGAGATTTTTGCAGTTCGTTCCAGTCATTGGCAGCAGAGATCTGGAAGGAATGGTGGCCAAAGGAGGTGTTGGCTTTGGGGATGACCAGTGAGATATACCTGCTGGAGCGCATATTACGGGTGGGTGTTGCTATGGTGACCAGTGAGCTAAGATAAGACGGGGATTTGCCTAGCAGTGATTTATAGATGACCTAGAGCCAGTGGGTTTGGTGACGAATATGTAGTGAGGGCCAGCCAACAAGAGCGTACAGGTCACAATGGTGGGTAGTATATGGGGCTTTGGTGACAAAACGGATGGCACTGTGATAGACTACATCCAATTTGCTGAGTAGAGTGTTGGAGGCTATTTTGTAAATGACAACGCCGAAGTCAAGGATCAGTAGGATAGTCAGTTTTACGAGGGCATGTTTGGCAGCATGAGTGAAGGAGGCTTTGTTGCGAAATAGGATCTCCTTTTGATTGGAGATGCTTAATGTGTGTGGGTGTGTGTGTGTGTGTGTGTGTGTGTGTGTGTGTGTGTGTGTGTGTGTGTGTGTGTGTGTGTGTGTGTGTGTGTGTGTGTGTGTCTTGGTAAACAGTGAGTGATGTGTTTACTCCAAGGGATCTTACGATGCGATGGCAGAGGCCCCTAACTAACTTATTTCTGGCCTGAGCAACAGTTTGGAGGGTCAGAGCATCACAGGTGTACAGAACACAGTGTTGTTTATGTACAGTACACTCTGTGACACAACACTCTGACAACAGGGGAACACAGCAACACTCTGACAACAGGGGAACACAGCAACACTCTGACAACAGGGGAACACAGCAACACGTTGACAACAGGGGAACACAGCAACACCTTGACAACAGGGGAACACAGCAACACCTTGACAACAGGGGAACACAGCAACACTCTGACAACAGGGGAACACAGCAACACCTTGACAACAGGGGAACACAGCAACACTCTGACAACAGGGGAACACAGCAACACTCTGACAACAGGGGAACACAGCAACACTGACAACAGGGGAACACAGCAACACCTTGACAACAGGGGAACACAGCAACACTCTGACAACAGGGGAACGCAGCAACACCTTGACAACAGGGGAACGCAGCAACACACTGACAACAGGGGAACACAGCAACACGTTGACAACAGGGGAACACAGCAACACTGACAACAGGGGAACACAGCAACACTGACAACAGGGGAACACAGCAACACTCTGACAACAGGGGAACACAGCAACACCTTGACAACAGGGGAACGCAGCAACACTCTGACAACAGGGGAACGCAGCAACACTCTGACAACAGGGGAACACAGCAACACTGACAACAGGGGAACACAGCAACACTGACAACAGGGGAACACAGCAACACTCTGACAACAGGGGAACACAGCAACACCTTGACAACAGGGGAACGCAGCAACACTCTGACAACAGGGGAACACAGCAACACTGACAACAGGGGAACACAGCAACACTGACAACAGGGGAACACAGCAACACTCTGACAACAGGGGAACACAGCAACACCTTGACAACAGGGGAACGCAGCAACACTGACAACAGGGGAACACAGCAACACCTTAACAACAGGGGAACACAGCAACACGTTGACAACAGGGGAACGCAGCAACACTCTGACAACAGGGGAACACAGCAACACTCTGACAACAGGGGAACACAGCAACACTCTGACAACAGGGGAACACAGCAACACCTTGACAACAGGGGAACACAGCAACACTCTGACAACAGGGGAACACAGCAACACTGACAACAGGGGAACACAGCAACACCTTAACAACAGGGGAACACAGCAACACGTTGACAACAGGGGAACGCAGCAACACTCTGACAACAGGGGAACACAGCAACACTCTGACAACAGGGGAACACAGCAACACGTTGACAACAGGGGAACACAGCAACACCTTGACAACAGGGGAACACAGCAACACTCTGACAACAGGGGAACACAGCAACACTGACAACAGGGGAACACAGCAACACCTTAACAACAGGGGAACACAGCAACACGTTGACAACAGGGGAACGCAGCAACACTCTGACAACAGGGGGAACACAGCAACACCTTGACAACAGGGGAACGCAGCAACACTCTGACAACAGGGGAACACAGCAACACTGACAACAGGGGAACACAGCAACACTGACAACAGGGGAACACAGCAACACTCTGACAACAGGGGAACACAGCAACACCTTGACAACAGGGGAACGCAGCAACACTGACAACAGGGGAACACAGCAACACCTTAACAACAGGGGAACACAGCAACACGTTGACAACAGGGGAACGCAGCAACACTCTGACAACAGGGGAACACAGCAACACTCTGACAACAGGGGAACACAGCAACACTCTGACAACAGGGGAACACAGCAACACTCTGACAACAGGGGAACACAGCAACACTCTGACAACAGGGGAACACAGCAACACTGACAACAGGGGAACACAGCAACACCTTAACAACAGGGGAACACAGCAACACGTTGACAACAGGGGAACGCAGCAACACTCTGACAACAGGGGAACACAGCAACACTCTGACAACAGGGGAACACAGCAACACGTTGACAACAGGGGAACACAGCAACACCTTGACAACAGGGGAACACAGCAACACTCTGACAACAGGGGAACACAGCAACACTGACAACAGGGGAACACAGCAACACCTTAACAACAGGGGGAACACAGCAACACGTTGACAACAGGGGAACGCAGCAACACTCTGACAACAGGGGAACACAGCAACACTCTGACAACAGGGGAACACAGCAACACTCTGACAACAGGGGAACACAGCAACACTCTGACAACAGGGGATCGCAGCAACACTCTGACAACAGGGGAACACAGCAACACCTTAACAACAGGGGAACACAGCAACACCTTGACAACAGGGCAACACAGGAACACCTTGACAACAGGGGAACGCAGCAACACTCTGACAACAGGGGAACGCAGCAACACTCTGACAACAGGGGAACACAACAACACTCTGACAACAGGGGAACACAGCAACACCTTGACAACAGGGGAACACAGCAACACTCTGACAACAGGGGAACACAGCAACACTCTGACAACAGGGGAACACAGCAACACTCTGACAACAGGGGAACACAACAACACTCTGACAACAGGGGAACACAGCAACACCTTGACAACAGGGGAACACAGCAACACTCTGACAACAGGGGAACGCAGCAACACCTTGACAACAGGGGAACGCAGCAACACTCTGACAACAGGGGAACACAGCAACACTGACAACAGGGGAACACAGCAACACTGACAACAGGGGAACACAGCAACACTCTGACAACAGGGGAACACAGCAACACCTTGACAACAGGGGAACGCAGCAACACTCTGACAACAGGGGAACACAGCAACACTGACAACAGGGGAACACAGCAACACTGACAACAGGGGAACACAGCAACACTGACAACAGGGGAACACAGCAACACTGACAACAGGGGAACACAGCAACACTCTGACAACAGGGGAACACAGCAACACCTTGACAACAGGGGAACGCAGCAACACTCTGACAACAGGGGAACGCAGCAACACTCTGACAACAGGGGAACACAGCAACACTGACAACAGGGGAACACAGCAACACTGACAACAGGGGAACACAGCAACACTCTGACAACAGGGGAACACAGCAACACCTTGACAACAGGGGAACGCAGCAACACTCTGACAACAGGGGAACACAGCAACACTGACAACAGGGGAACACAGCAACACTGACAACAGGGGAACACAGCAACACTCTGACAACAGGGGAACACAGCAACACCTTGACAACAGGGGAACGCAGCAACACTCTGACAACAGGGGAACACAGCAACACTGACAACAGGGGAACACAGCAACACTGACAACAGGGGAACACAGCAACACGTTGACAACAGGGGAACACAGCAACACCTTGACAACAGGGGAACACAGCAACACTCTGACAACAGGGGAACACAGCAACACTGACAAAAGGGGAACACAGCAACACCTTAACAACAGGGGAACACAGCAACACTGACAAAAGGGGAACACAGCAACACCTTAACAACAGGGGAACACAGCAACACGTTGACAACAGGGGAACGCAGCAACACTCTGACAACAGGGGAACACAGCAACACTCTGACAACAGGGGAACACAGCAACACTCTGACAACAGGGGAACACAGCAACACTCTAACAACAGGGGATCGCAGCAACACTCTGACAACAGGGGAACGCAGCAACACTCTGACAACAGGGGAACACAGCAACACCTTGACAACAGGGGAACACAGCAACACTCTGACAACAGGGGAACACAGCAACACTGACAACAGGGGAACACAGCAACACCTTAACAACAGGGGAACACAGCAACACGTTGACAACAGGGGAACGCAGCAACACTCTGACAACAGGGGAACACAGCAACACTCTGACAACAGGGGAACACAGCAACACGTTGACAACAGGGGAACACAGCAACACCTTGACAACAGGGGAACACAGCAACACTCTGACAACAGGGGAACACAGCAACACTGACAACAGGGGAACACAGCAACACCTTAACAACAGGGGAACACAGCAACACGTTGACAACAGGGGAACGCAGCAACACTCTGACAACAGGGGAACACAGCAACACCTTGACAACAGGGGAACGCAGCAACACTCTGACAACAGGGGAACACAGCAACACTGACAACAGGGGAACACAGCAACACTGACAACAGGGGAACACAGCAACACTCTGACAACAGGGGAACACAGCAACACCTTGACAACAGGGGAACGCAGCAACACTGACAACAGGGGAACACAGCAACACCTTAACAACAGGGGAACACAGCAACACGTTGACAACAGGGGAACGCAGCAACACTCTGACAACAGGGGAACACAGCAACACTCTGACAACAGGGGAACACAGCAACACTCTGACAACAGGGGAACACAGCAACACCTTGACAACAGGGGAACACAGCAACACTCTGACAACAGGGGAACACAGCAACACTGACAACAGGGGAACACAGCAACACCTTAACAACAGGGGAACACAGCAACACGTTGACAACAGGGGAACGCAGCAACACTCTGACAACAGGGGAACACAGCAACTCTCTGACAACAGGGGAACACAGCAACACGTTGACAACAGGGGAACACAGCAACACCTTGACAACAGGGGAACACAGCAACACTCTGACAACAGGGGAACACAGCAACACTGACAACAGGGGAACACAGCAACACCTTAACAACAGGGGAACACAGCAACACGTTGACAACAGGGGAACGCAGCAACACTCTGACAACAGGGGAACACAGCAACACTCTGACAACAGGGGAACACAGCAACACTCTGACAACAGGGGAACACAGCAACACTCTGACAACAGGGGATCGCAGCAACACTCTGACAACAGGGGAACACAGCAACACCTTAACAACAGGGGAACACAGCAACACCTTGACAACAGGGCAACACAGGAACACCTTGACAACAGGGGAACGCAGCAACACTCTGACAACAGGGGAACGCAGCAACACTCTGACAACAGGGGAACACAACAACACTCTGACAACAGGGGAACACAGCAACACCTTGACAACAGGGGAACACAGCAACACTCTGACAACAGGGGAACACAGCAACACTCTGACAACAGGGGAACACAGCAACACTCTGACAACAGGGGAACACAACAACACTCTGACAACAGGGGAACACAGCAACACCTTGACAACAGGGGAACACAGCAACACTCTGACAACAGGGGAACGCAGCAACACCTTGACAACAGGGGAACGCAGCAACACTCTGACAACAGGGGAACACAGCAACACTGACAACAGGGGAACACAGCAACACTGACAACAGGGGAACACAGCAACACTCTGACAACAGGGGAACACAGCAACACCTTGACAACAGGGGAACGCAGCAACACTCTGACAACAGGGGAACACAGCAACACTGACAACAGGGGAACACAGCAACACTGACAACAGGGGAACACAGCAACACTCTGACAACAGGGGAACACAGCAACACCTTGACAACAGGGGAACGCAGCAACACTCTGACAACAGGGGAACACAGCAACACTGACAACAGGGGAACACAGCAACACTGACAACAGGGGAACACAGCAACACTGACAACAGGGGAACACAGCAACACTGACAACAGGGGAACACAGCAACACTCTGACAACAGGGGAACACAGCAACACTCTGACAACAGGGGAACACAGCAACACCTTGACAACAGGGGAACGCAGCAACACTCTGACAACAGGGGAACACAGCAACACTGACAACAGGGGAACACAGCAACACTGACAACAGGGGAACACAGCAACACGTTGACAACAGGGGAACACAGCAACACCTTGACAACAGGGGAACACAGCAACACTCTGACAACAGGGGAACACAGCAACACTGACAAAAGGGGAACACAGCAACACCTTAACAACAGGGGAACACAGCAACACTGACAAAAGGGGAACACAGCAACACCTTAACAACAGGGGAACACAGCAACACGTTGACAACAGGGGAACGCAGCAACACTCTGACAACAGGGGAACACAGCAACACTCTGACAACAGGGGAACACAGCAACACTCTGACAACAGGGGAACACAGCAACACTCTAACAACAGGGGATCGCAGCAACACTCTGACAACAGGGGAACGCAGCAACACTCTGACAACAGGGGAACACAGCAACACCTTGACAACAGGGGAACACAGCAACACTCTGACAACAGGGGAACACAGCAACACTGACAACAGGGGAACACAGCAACACCTTAACAACAGGGGAACACAGCAACACGTTGACAACAGGGGAACGCAGCAACACTCTGACAACAGGGGAACACAGCAACACTCTGACAACAGGGGAACACAGCAACACGTTGACAACAGGGGAACACAGCAACACCTTGACAACAGGGGAACACAGCAACACTCTGACAACAGGGGGAACACAGCAACACTGACAACAGGGGAACACAGCAACACCTTAACAACAGGGGAACACAGCAACACGTTGACAACAGGGGAACGCAGCAACACTCTGACAACAGGGGAACACAGCAACACCTTGACAACAGGGGAACGCAGCAACACTCTGACAACAGGGGAACACAGCAACACTGACAACAGGGGAACACAGCAACACTGACAACAGGGGAACACAGCAACACTCTGACAACAGGGGAACACAGCAACACCTTGACAACAGGGGAACGCAGCAACACTGACAACAGGGGAACACAGCAACACCTTAACAACAGGGGAACACAGCAACACGTTGACAACAGGGGAACGCAGCAACACTCTGACAACAGGGGAACACAGCAACACTCTGACAACAGGGGAACACAGCAACACTCTGACAACAGGGGAACACAGCAACACCTTGACAACAGGGGAACACAGCAACACTCTGACAACAGGGGAACACAGCAACACTGACAACAGGGGAACACAGCAACACCTTAACAACAGGGGAACACAGCAACACGTTGACAACAGGGGAACGCAGCAACACTCTGACAACAGGGGAACACAGCAACTCTCTGACAACAGGGGAACACAGCAACACGTTGACAACAGGGGAACACAGCAACACCTTGACAACAGGGGAACACAGCAACACTCTGACAACAGGGGAACACAGCAACACTGACAACAGGGGAACACAGCAACACCTTAACAACAGGGGAACACAGCAACACGTTGACAACAGGGAACGCAGCAACACTCTGACAACAGGGGAACACAGCAACACTCTGACAACAGGGGAACACAGCAACACTCTGACAACAGGGGAACACAGCAACACTCTGACAACAGGGGATCGCAGCAACACTCTGACAACAGGGGAACACAGCAACACCTTAACAACAGGGGAACACAGCAACACCTTGACAACAGGGCAACACAGGAACACCTTGACAACAGGGGAACGCAGCAACACTCTGACAACAGGGGAACGCAGCAACACTCTGACAACAGGGGGAACACAACAACACTCTGACAACAGGGGAACACAGCAACACCTTGACAACAGGGGAACACAGCAACACTCTGACAACAGGGGAACACAGCAACACTCTGACAACAGGGGAACACAGCAACACTCTGACAACAGGGGAACACAACAACACTCTGACAACAGGGGAACACAGCAACACCTTGACAACAGGGGAACACAGCAACACTCTGACAACAGGGGAACGCAGCAACACCTTGACAACAGGGGAACGCAGCAACACTCTGACAACAGGGGAACACAGCAACACTGACAACAGGGGAACACAGCAACACTGACAACAGGGGAACACAGCAACACTCTGACAACAGGGGAACACAGCAACACCTTGACAACAGGGGAACGCAGCAACACTCTGACAACAGGGGAACACAGCAACACTGACAACAGGGGAACACAGCAACACTGACAACAGGGGAACACAGCAACACTGACAACAGGGGGAACACAGCAACACTGACAACAGGGGAACACAGCAACACTCTGACAACAGGGGAACACAGCAACACCTTGACAACAGGGGAACGCAGCAACACTCTGACAACAGGGGAACGCAGCAACACTCTGACAACAGGGGAACACAGCAACACTGACAACAGGGGAACACAGCAACACTGACAACAGGGGAACACAGCAACACTCTGACAACAGGGGAACACAGCAACACCTTGACAACAGGGGAACGCAGCAACACTCTGACAACAGGGGAACACAGCAACACTGACAACAGGGGAACACAGCAACACTGACAACAGGGGAACACAGCAACACTCTGACAACAGGGGAACACAGCAACACCTTGACAACAGGGGAACGCAGCAACACTCTGACAACAGGGGAACACAGCAACACTGACAACAGGGGAACACAGCAACACTGACAACAGGGGAACACAGCAACACGTTGACAACAGGGGAACACAGCAACACCTTGACAACAGGGGAACACAGCAACACTCTGACAACAGGGGAACACAGCAACACTGACAAATGGGGAACACAGCAACACCTTAACAACAGGGGAACACAGCAACACTGACAAAAGGGGAACACAGCAACACCTTAACAACAGGGGAACACAGCAACACGTTGACAACAGGGGAACGCAGCAACACTCTGACAACAGGGGAACACAGCAACACTCTGACAACAGGGGAACACAGCAACACTCTGACAACAGGGGAACACAGCAACACTCTAACAACAGGGGAACGCAGCAACACCTTAACAACAGGGGAACACAGCAACACCTTGACAACAGGGGAACGCAGCAACACTCTGACAACAGGGGAACACAACAACACTCTGACAACAGGGGAACACAGCAACACCTTGACAACAGGGGAACACAGCAACACTCTGACAACAGGGGAACACAGCAACACTCTGACAACAGGGGAACACAGCAACACTCTGACAACAGGGGAACGCAGCAACACTCTGACAACAGGGGAACGCAGCAACACTGACAACAGGGGAACACAGCAACACTGACAACAGGGGAACACAGCAACACTCTGACAACAGGGGAACACAGCAACACCTTGACAACAGGGGAACGCAGCAACACTCTGACAACAGGGGAACACAGCAACACTGACAACAGGGGAACACAGCAACACTGACAACAGGGGAACACAGCAACACGTTGACAACAGGGGAACACAGCAACACCTTGACAACAGGGGAACACAGCAACACTCTGACAACAGGGGAACACAGCAACACTGACAAAAGGGGAACACAGCAACACCTTAACAACAGGGGAACACAGCAACACGTTGACAACAGGGGAACGCAGCAACACTCTGACAACAGGGGAACACAGCAACACTCTGACAACAGGGGAACACAGCAACACTCTGACAACAGGGGAACACAGCAACACTCTGACAACAGGGGATCGCAGCAACACTCTGACAACAGGGGAACACAGCAACACCTTAACAACAGGGGAACACAGCAACACCTTGACAACAGGGGAACGCAGCAACACTCTGACAACAGGGGAACGCAGCAACACTCTGACAACAGGGGAACACAACAACACTCTGACAACAGGGGAACACAGCAACACCTTGACAACAGGGGAACACAGCAACACTCTGACAACAGGGGAACACAGCAACACTCTGACAACAGGGGAACACAGCAACACTCTGACAACAGGGGAACACAACAACACTCTGACAACAGGGGAACACAGCAACACCCTGACAACAGGGGAACACAGCAACACTCTGACAACAGGGGAACACAACAACACTCTGACAACAGGGGAACGCAACAACACCCTGACAACAGGGGAACACAGCAACACCCTGACAACAGGGGAACACAGCAACACTCTGACAACAGGGGAACACAGCAACACTCTGACAACAGGGGAACACAGCAACACTCTGACAACAGGGAACACAACAACACTCTGACAACAGGGGAACACAACAACACTCTGACAACAGGGGAACACAACAACACTCTGACAACAGGGGAACATAACAACACTCTGACAACAGGGGAACACAACAACACCCTGACAACAGGGGAACACAACAACACTCTGACAACAGGGGAACACAGCAACACTGACAACAGGGGAACACAGCAACACTGACAACAGGGGAACACAGCAACACCTTGACAACAGGGGAACACAGCAAAACCCTGACAACAGGGGAACACAACAACACCTTGACAACAGGGGAACGCAGCAACACCTTGACAACAGGGGAACGCAACCTGTCTGTCATCACACTATTACACCCACTATGCTTTGATCATTTAAACCCCAATCTGATCATCACTTCTGTTATAGGGTTTTATAGTTTCAACCCCAATCTGATCATCACTTCTGTTATAGGGTTTTATAGTTTTAACCCCAATCTGATCATCACTTCTGTTATAGGGTTTTATAGTTTCAACCCTAATCTGATCATCACTTCTGTTTATAGGGTTTTATAGTTTTAACCCCAATCTGATCATCACTTCTGTTATAGGGTTTTATAGTTTTAACCCCAATCTGATCATCACTTCTGTTATAGGGTTTTATAGTTTTAACCCCAATCTGATCATCACTTCTGTTATAGGGTTTTATAGTTTCAACCCCAATCTGATCATCACTTCTGTTATAGGGTTTTATAGTTTTAACCCCAATCTGATCATCACTTCTGTTTATAGGGTTTTATAGTTTTAACCATAATCTGATCATCACTTCTGTTATAGGGTTTTATAGTTTTAACCCCAATCTGATCATCACTTCTGTTTATAGGGTTTTATAGTTTTAACCATAATCTGATCATCACTTCTGTTATAGGGTTTTATAGTTTTAACCATAATCCGCAATACAATATTTACCACCATGAATAATAAAAGTTTGGGAAATGTTAGTTACAGTGGTAGTATTGTAGGGGAGAAACAGGACAACGTATTATCAAATGTACAGTATTATAAAGTGGTTTTGGGAAATGTTACTCAGAGGTACTATTCCATTCATATAATACCTATAACACAAAGAAAGGAGGAGAAACATGACGGACATTCTGCATTATCAAATAATGTCTGAATACCTTAGTTTGGGAAATGTTTAGTCACACTGGTGGTTGTACTATAGTTGTCTAACGTCTGTCAAAATGTAGTCCTCTAACAAATTTTTAAGGAAATAAAATAGGATAATATTATCAAATGGTGCATGAATATGATAAAACGGCTCTAAACTGAAATGCATATTTGTAACGTTGTTCTACAGGAAGTTGCACTGCACCAGAAACTACATCCACATGAACCTGTTTGTGGCGTTCATACTGAAAGCCATGGCTGTGTTCATCAAAGACGTGGTTTTATACGAGGTCGGGGAATCTGACTGCCAATCTGAAACTGTAAGTCCATGTTGTTTTGTTGTGCCACTGGTTACCATGGAGACCTGGGTCAAATTTGTACAACTCAAATACTTGAAAGTAGTCTACATACACTGAGTGTACAACACATTAAGAACACCTTCCTAATATTGAGTTGCACTCCCCTTTACCCTCAGAACAGCCTCAATTCTTCGGGGCATGGACTCTACAAGGTGTCGAAAGCGTTCCACAGGGATGCTGGCCCATGTTGACTCCAATGCTTCCCACAGTTGTTTCAGTTGGCTGGATGTCCTTTGGGTGGTGGACCATTCTTGATACACACGGGAAACTGTTGAGCGTGAAAAACCCGGTGCATCTGGCACCTACTACCATACCTCATTCAAAAGCACTTAAATCTTTTGTCCTGCCCATTCACCCTCTTAATGACTCACATACACAATCCATGTCTGTTGTCTCAAGGCTTTAACATCCTTCTTTAACATGTCTCCTCCCCTTCATCTACACTGAAGTGGATTTAACAGGTGACATCAATAAGGGATCATATCTTTCACCTGGATTCACCTGGTCAGTCTATGTCATGGAAAGAGCAGGTGTTCCTAATGTTTTGTACCATCAGTGTATATTTGACCCAGCTCTGTAGTGTTTCATGTATTCTGCACCTTTGCCATTGTCAATAGATGCTGTCTTCACAATGTTGCTGTGCATTTACAAGGGGTTCAACAACACGGTAACTGCAGAATGCCTCACCTTGATTAGAGGGAGGGGTTCAACAACACGGTAGCTGCAGAATGCCTCACCTTGTTTAGAGGGAGGGGGTATAATGTAAACACTGTATTGTTTGTTGGATACTTTCCTTTATTATTGATTTCCTTCCTCATGCAACAATATGTTAACATGCCTGTCTTAGAGGCCCCAGTCAACTGTCACAACTCTCTCTCTCTCTCTCGCTCTCTCTCTCTCTCTCTCTCTCTCTCTCTCTCTCTCTCTCTCTCTCTCTCTCTCTCTCTCTCTCTCTCTCTCTCTCTCTCTCTCTCTATCGCTCATTTGATTCATTACTCAAACAGAGTGCTGTTGCCTTGTGTTCCTTCCTGGGTAAAGTTTTGACCTGAGCGTTGCTTTCCAGGGCTCTTTTATAGCAAACAGGGTGTAACAGTGTTTGTCGACTCATTGGAGAGTTTCCCCTAATGAAGTCATGCAACAGGATGTTAGGGAGAGTTCCTGTTTGCTAAACACTCAGAAGTGACTATTGGTGAGGTGAGCTGCCTGGCTGAGAGACAGAGGAGGGCTGGCGTTTGGCTATGAATCACATTGAAAGTTTTCCAAGTGCAGTCAGTAAACTCTGCAACAGCTGCAAATCCAGAATAACTAATTAACTCACCGTTAAACCTTAGCCATGCTATTGGTGTCTTATGTTGGATGAAGAGGGACTGGAACCACATACACTACCGTTCAAAAGTTTGGGGTCACTTAGAAATGTTCTTGTTTTTCAAAAGAAACTAGCCCTACTGCCAGTCGAGACCTTGCAGATCTGAGAGGATTGTAAAAAGTGGAATCAATAACGTGACATTTACACCCATTCTGAGAGCAAGCCTGTTATTGTAAATTCTGCTTATATCCCTTGGAATCCCAGAAGGCCTAGAGTTGCTAGGAAGTAGAGTGTAGGCGGGGCTAGGGGGTCGATCTAGTTCATTCAGAATATACACTACCGTTCAAAGGTTTGGGGTCACTTAGAAATGTCCTTGTTTTCGAAAGAAAAGCAACTTTTTTGTCCATTAAAATAACATCAAATTGATCAGAAATACAGTGTAGAAAATGTTAATGTTGTAAATGGCTTTTGCAGTTGGAAACGACTGATTTTTTTATGGAATATCTACATAGGCGTACAGAGGCCCATTATCAGCAACCATCAGTCCTGTGTTCCAATGGCACGTTGTGTTTGCTAATCAAAGTTTATCATTTTAAAAGGGTAATTGATCATTAGAAAACCCTTTTGCAATTATGTTAGCACAGCTGAAAAATGTTGTGCTGATTAAAGAAGCAATAAAACTGGCCTTCTTGAGATTAGTTGAGTATCTGGAGCATCAGCAATTGTGGGTTCTATTACAGGCTCAAAATGGCCAGAAACTAAGAACTTTCTTCTGAAACTCGTCAGTCTATTCTTGTTCTGAGAAATGAAGGCTATTCCATGCGAGAAATTGCCAAGAAACTGAAGATTTCGTACAACGCTGTGTACTACTCCCTTCACAGAACAGCGCAAACTGTCTCTAACCAGAATAGAAAGAGGAGTGGGAGGCCCCGGTGCACAACTGAGCAAGAGGACAAATAAATTAGAGTGTCTAGTTTGAGAAACAGACGCCTCACAGGTCCTCAACTGGCAGCTTCATTAAATAGTACCCGCAAAACACCAGTCTCAACGTCAACAGTGAAGAGGCGACTCCGGGATGCTGACCTAGGCAGAGTTGCAAAGAAAAAGCCATATCTCAGACTGGCCCATAAAAATAAAAGATTAAGATGGCCAGTCTGAGATATGGCTTTTTCTTTGCAACTCTACCTAGAAGGTCAGCATTTTTGAGCCTGTAATCAAACCCACAATTGCTGATGCTCCAGATACTCAACTAGTCTCAAGAAGGCCAGTTCTATTGGTTCTTTAATCAGCACAACAGTTTTCAGCTGTGCTAACATAATTGCAAAAGGGTTTTCTAATGATCAATTAGCCTTTTAAAATGATAAACTTTTGATTAGCAAACACAACGTGCCATTGGAACACAGGACTGATGGTTGCTGACAATGGGCCTCTGTGCGCCTATGTAGATATTCCATTAAAAATCAGCCGTTTCCAGCTACAATAGCCCTTCACAACATTAACAATTTTCTACACTGTATTTCTGATCAATTTGATGTTATTTTAATGGACAAAAAAAGTTGCTTTTCTTTCGAAAAACATGGACATTTCTAAGTGACCCCAAACCTTTGAACGGTAGTGTATATTCTGAATGAACTAAATCGACCCCCTAGCCCCGCCTACACTCTACTTCCTAGCAACTCTAGGTCTTCTGGGATTCCGAGGGATATAAGCATAATTTTATAATAACAGGCTTGCTCTCAGAATGGGTGTAAATGTCACGTTATTGATTCCGCTTTATACAATCCTCTCAGATCTGCAAGGTCTTGGCTGGCAGTAGGGCCAGGTTTTGTTACGCGGCAAGGGTATACATCTCATACCTACAGTGCCTTCACAAAGTGTTCCCACCCCTTGACTTTTTCCCGCATATTGTTGTGTTACAGCTTGAATTTCAAAATTTTGATTAAATTAAGATGTTTTGTCACTGGCCTACACACAATACCCCATAATGCCAAAGTGGAATGATGTTTTTAGATTTTTTTTTTACAGATTAATTCAAAATGAAAAGCTGAAATGTCTTGAGTCAATAAGTGTTCAACGCCTTTGTTATGACAAGCCTAAATAAGTTCAGGAGTAAACATTTGCTTAGTCACATAATAAAGTTGCATGGACTCATTCTGTTGCGCAATAATAGTGTTTAACATGATTTTTGAATGACTAACTTGTCTCTGTACCCCACACATACAATTATATGTAAGGTCCCTCAGTCGAACAGTGAATTTCAAACACAGATTTAACCACAAAGACCAGGGATGTTTTCCAGTGCCTCGCAAAGAAGGGCACCTGTTGGTAGATGGGTAAAAAAAAACAGACATTGAATATCTCTTTGAGCATGGTGAAGTTATTAATTACACTTTGGATGGTGTATCAATACACCCAGTCACTACAAAGAAACAGGCATCCTTCCTAACTGAGATGCCGGAGAGGAAGGAAACTGCTCAGGGATTTCACCATGAGGCCAATGGTGACTGTTTACAGAGTTTAATGGCTGTGATAGGAGAAAACTGAGGATGGATCAACAACATTGTAGTTACTCCACAATACTAACCTAATTTACAGAGTGAAAATAAGGAAGCATGTACAGAATCAAAATATTCCACAATATTTTCAGGGTTGTGAATTTTTATGTAAATTAGATATTTATGTATGTCGTTTTCAATACATTTGCAGAAATTTCTAAAAACATGTTTTCGCTTTGTCGTTATGGGATATTGTGTGTAGATGGGTGTGGAAAAAAACACACAATTTAATCCATTTCGAATTCAGGCTTTAATACAACAAAATGTGGAATAAGTCAAGGGGTATGAATACTTTCTGAAGGCACTGTACGTACCATGGATCTATGTTTATTAGCTTTAAGTGTGACGGATGGTTTGATGTCCAACGGCTGGCTATGTTTTTAACGACAGTCTGAGCAGAGTTGTCTCCTCCAGTGGAGTGCTGCTCCATGATATATACTGTACATTAACAGGGGGGTAAACACAGCTGGCAACCCTTAGAGCCAGCGGGGACAGGTACCCTCACAGAAGACATGTTTGAAGACAGACCTTTAGGAGACAGTTGTAGAAGAACCTTACAGGAGAGGAGACGTGTAGTGTTGACGCTATACAAGAATCACATATTTCATAACCACTGTCTAATGCAGTGTTTCTCAATCCTGGTTCCCGGGGACCCAAACGAGGTGCACATTTTGTGTTATTGTCCTAGCACTCACACACCTGATTCAAATCAAAGGCTTGACGAGTTGAATCAAGTGTGTGTGAATACAAAAAAACGTGCACCCCTTTGGCTCCTCAGGACCAGGATTGAGAAACACTGATCTAATCTAACGTGTAGACAGCACTTAGAAACAGCTTGCCCAGGACTCCCCAGGACCAGGATTGAGAAACACTGATCTAATCTAACGTGTAGACAGCACTTAGAAACAGCTTGCCCAGGACTCTTAGGGGATACATTTTATATATAGAGAGGGACCCTCAGGAACAGCTTATAGAGGAGACATGTATACTCTTTAGAACTTACTCTGGGATAGCTCATAACCACTATCTAATCTAACATTACAGTGGTGGTTTTGTAGAACGACAGTTAGTTTGAGATGTATATTTGTTTGATTACCTAGGGATTGAATGTTTATAAACAGACTGAGAAAATGTGGCGTCATATGTATGGTAAAAAGAGAGTGCTACCAAGGTTTTCTCCTCAATCATCTGACCAACTTGCATGGAGTATCACGTTATTCAGAACCCACGCTGTTCTCGGTGCAGGTCTGCCACTTTTGACTAGATAGGTAGGTTTTGCAGAAGTGACTTTTCGTAGCAGGTTAGGAGAACTTACGCAAGATAATTAGGTTAAGGTTAGAAAAAGGGTTAGCTAAAATCCAAAAAACGATCCCCAACATGACTCAAACCAGGAGAGAATGACTGACCCCTCTCAATGAAGCCACGGAAGTTCATGGCCGACCGCGGTACTGCAGGCATTGTTAGCAGAAAACAGGATCCCCCATTATAGTTAATGGAAAAATGGCAATCCTCATGGTACCAATAATTGCTTCTAATTCACCAGATCTATGTTCTGGAACCAATTATTTTAAAATCACACACAGATGAAGTAATAAGGGTAATTTAGTTGCTAATGGCAGCCTGCAGTACCTCGGTCGGCCTTCAACTTGAGTTACTCAGTGAGAGGGGGCAGCACTGAGCTAGCCTGCAACGTCACTTCCTGGAGTAGCTCAAACTGTGCATGTTATGTCTCCATGAGACGCCATCTTTAACCGACTTCATTTGGCTTCAATGTGATATTGAGTCTTCACATAGGAATGAAATGGTGTCACGTAAAATAAAAAAAATAAAAACGTGACCAATGGCTTTTGTCCATTCATAGGCCTGCCCTGAGAACCCCCAACATTTCCACTAATGCAAGTCTGCCACTTCCATGTTCATACTGTGCTCTCTCTCTGTCTCTCTCTCTCTCTCTCTCTCTCTCTCTCTCTCTCTCTCTCTCTCTCTCTCTCTCTCTCTCTCTCTCTCTCTCTGTCTCTCTCTCTCTCTCTCTCTCTCTCTCTCTCTCTCTCTCTCTCTGTCTCTCTCTCTCTCTCTCTCTCTCTCTCTGTCTCTCTCTCTCTCTCTCTCTCTCTCTCTCTCTCTCTCTCTCTCTCTCTCTCTCTCTCTCTCTCTCTCTGTCTCTCTCTCTCTCTCTGTCTCTCTCTCTCTCTCTCTCTCTCTCTCTCTCTCTCTCTCTCTCTCTCTCTCTCTCTCTCTCTCTCTCTGTCTCTCTCTCTCTCTCTCTCTCTCTCTCTCTCTCTCTCTCTCTCTCTATCTGTCTCTCTCTCTCTCTCTCTCTCTCTCTCTCTCTCTCTCTCTCTCTCTCTGTCTCTCTGTCTCTCTCTCTCTCTCTCTCTCTCTCTCTCTCTCTCTCTCTCTCTCTCTCTCTCTCTCTCTCTCTCTCTGTCTCTCTCTCTCTCTCTGTCTCTCTCTCTCTCTCTCTCTCTCTCTCTCTCTCTCTCTCTCTCTCTCTCTCTCTCTCTCTCTCTCTCTCTCTCTCTCTCTCTGTCTCTCTCTCTCTCTCTCTCTCTCTCTCTATCTGTCTCTCTCTCTCTCTCTCTCTCTCTCTCTCTCTCTCTCTCTCTCTCTCTCTCTCTCTCACTCTCTCTCTCTCTCTCTCTCTCTCTCTCTCTCTCTCTCTCTGTCTCTCTCTGTGTAGGTGGGATGTAAGGCAGGGGTTGTCTTCTTCCAGTACGGCATCATGACCAGCTACTTCTGGCTACTGGTCGAAGGCCTCTACCTGCACACCATATTGGCTGTCTCCTTCTTCTCCGAGAGGAAGTACTTCTGGTGGTACATTCTGATTGGCTGGGGTAGGTGTCACGGTGACATATCTCCAACTGTGTCTTCAATCCCAATTAGGATTATATGCAATGTGTGGCTGAGAATTTTGATTTGATTTTTGATGATTATATTCAGGCGTTTTTTTTTTAAGGAGACGCCATATGTCAATGATTTTGCTTCTACTTGCATAAGCCTAGCGCGATTTTGATACGCTGATTATACGTTAGATTAACATTACTTCTAGAGTAACTACCACTTCCAGACGCTTGTGTTGTTGTATACCTAAGACATCCAGCCCTACTCATCCACACCTGATCACCTGATAGCCAAATGGCAGTGTGACCATGTATTTACAGAATTTCAAGAAGATTTTAAGTAAAGGCCATTTCTGGATAAAAACACTCCAGAGATGATCAACTGGAGATCCTTGTTTTTAAGTATTTACTTACAGAGCAGTAATCTGAAAAGTAAAAGTAGAATGTAATGCTGGTTGTTGTTCTTTTTTCTACTAGACTGATTGAAATGCCATGTGCTTGTGTTAGAATATCATTTTTAACATTGTGTTTGAAAAGTGATGAATTGAATTGATAGCATTGTGTTTGAACATTGTGTTGGTCTAGACTGGACCAAACGAATGAATATTTAAATCAAATCAAAGTTTGTGTTTCTACTAGCTCCATCAGTGCAGTAATAATAATAATAATAATAATAATAATAATAAACTATATACACAATCCCAAAAAAATTAAGTATCAGAACAAGCAATGTCAGAGACCAGGATATATAAATAGAGATACACTGAGTTGACAAAACATTAGGAACACCTGCTCTTTCCATGACATAGACTGACCAGGTGAATCCAGGTGAAAGATATGGTCCCTTATTGATGTCACTTGTTAAATCCACTTAAATCGGTGTAGATGAAGGGGAGGAGACAGGTTAAAGAAGGATTTTTAGGCCTTGAGACAATTGAGACATGGATTGTGTATGTGTGCCATTCAGAGGGTGAATGGGCAAGACAAAAGTTTGAAGTGCTTTTGAACGGGGTATGGTAGTAGGTGCCAGGTGCATCGGTTTGAGTGTGTCAAGAACTGCAACACTGCTGGATGTTTCACGCTCAAAGTGGGTAAAACAGCATGGAAACATTATTAAAGTGACCAGTGTTCAATGACTAGAATACAGTATATACAGTGGGGGAAAAAAGTATTTAGTCAGCCACCAATTGTGCATGTTCTCCCACTTAAAAAGATGAGAGAGGCCTGCAATTTTCATCATAGGTACACGTCAACTATGACAGACAAAATGAGATTTTTTTTCTCCAGAAAATCACATTGTATGATTTTTTATGAATTTATTTGCAAATTATGGTGGAAAATAAGTATTTGGTCAATAACAAAAGTTTCTCAATACTTTGTTATATACCCTTTGTTGGCAATGACACAGGTCAAACGTTTTCTGTAAGTCTTCACAAGGTTTTCACACACTGTTGCTGGTATTTTGGCCCATTCCTCCATGCAGATCTCCTCTATCTGGGGCTTTCTCCTCTAACACGGACTTTCAACTCCCTCCAAAGATTTTCTATGGGGTTGAGATCTGGAGACTGGCTAGGCCACTCCAGGACCTTGAAATGCTTCTTACGAAGCCACTCCTTCGTTGCCCGGGCGGTGTGTTTGGGATCATTGTCATGCTGAAAGACCCAGCCACGTTTCATCTTCAATGCCCTTGCTGATGGAAGGAGGTTTTCACTCAAAATCTCACGATACATGGCCCCATTCATTCTTTCCTTTACACGGATCAGTCGTCCTGGTCCCTTTGCAGAAAAACAGCCCCAAAGCATGATGTTTCCACCCCCATGCTTCACAGTAGGTATGGTGTTCTTTGGATGCAACTCAGCATTCTTTGTCCTCCAAACAAGACAAGTTGAGTTTTTACCAAAAAGTTCTATTTTGGTTTCATCTGACCATATGACATTCTCCCAATCCTCTTCTGGATCATCCAAATGCACTCTAGCAAACTTCAGACGGGCCTGGACATGTACTGGGTTAAGCAGGGGGACACGTCTGCCACTGCAGGATTTGAGTCCCTGGCGGCGTAGTGTGTTACTGATGGTAGGCTTTGTTACTTTGGGCCCAGCTCTCTGCAGGTCATTCACTAGGTCCCCCCGTGTGGTTCTGGGATTTTTGCTCACCGTTCTTGTGATCATTTTGACCCCACGGGGTGAGATCTTGCGTGGAGCCCCAGATCGAGGGAGATTATCAGTGGTCTTGTATGTCTTCCATTTCCTAATAATTGCTCCCACAGTTGATTTCTTCAAACCAAGCTGCTTACCTATTGCAGATTCAGTCTTCCAAGCCTGGTGCAGGTCTACAATTTTGTTTCTGGTGTCCTTTGACAGCTCTTTGGTCTTGGCCATAGTGGAGTTTGGAGTGTGACTGTTTGAGGTTGTGGACAGGTGTCTTTTATACTGATAACAAGTTCAAACAGGTGCCATTAATACAGGTAACGAGTGGAGGACAGAGGAGCCTCTTAAAGAAGAAGTTACAGGTCTGTAAGAGCCAGAAATCTAGCTTGTTTGTAGGTGACCAAATACTTATTTTCCACCATAATTTGCTAATAAATTCATTAAAAATCCTACAATGTGATTTTCTGGATTTTTTTTTCTCAATTTGTCTGTCATAGTTGACGTGTACATATGATGAAAATTACAGGCCTCTCTCATCTTTTTAAGTGGGAGAACTTGCACAATTGGTGGCTGACTAAATACTTTTTCCCCCCCCACTTTACATATGAAGTGGGTAAAACAGTATGTAAACATTATTAAAGTGACCAGTGTTCAACGACTATGTTCATAGGGCAGCAGTCTCTAAGATGCAGGGTGGAGTACCAGGTGGTAGCCAGCTAGTAGCAGTGACTAAGGCCTAGATGCCTATACGGTGTTATACTTTGTCTGCATGCCCCATGACACAGATACCTGTATCGTAATCTCTTGGCAATAACTTTTTTTTAATGAACTCACACAGTTTGTTGACTATTTTTTGTTCTTTTTTTGTTCTCTGATATTCACAGGGGCCCCAACCGTTTTTATCACTGCTTGGGTAGTTACAAAGGCCTATTTAAAACACGCTGGGTAAGTTCACTGTTATTTTGTTTTATTTGTTTGTTTTGTTGTTTGTTCATCTAGAAGTCTAGTCGTTTTTCTGTGACGCCGTGTTCCACATTGCAATTGAAAATGTATCTCAGCAGGCGATGGATGTATGCTAGAAACGAAACGCTCACAGAAACGCTCACAGAAACGCTCACAGAAAATGCCATCAATGTACTATAATAAAATATGAACCATGGCAAACATTCTACTACACTTTCTCGTACACTCTCCGAAAAAAAAAAAAAAGGTTTAGGGTACAGACGCTTGTCACTGCAGTCTTTTGTACCTTTAGTTATAGATACGTAAGTGTACCCTTGCAGTTCGTACCTTAAAAGAGCCAATAGTGTACTTTAGGGCAGGGTTTCCCAAACTCGGTCCTGGGGCGCCCCCTGGGTGCATGTTTTGGTTTTGTCCCTAGCACTATACAGCTGATTCAAATATCCAAGTCATCATCAAGCTTGGGCAGGACCAAGTTTGGGAAACGTAGGGGACAAAGATAGTACCTTTCTTACATATACAGTGCCTTCAGAAAGTTTTCACACCCTTTGACTTTTTCCACATTTTGTTGTGTTATAGCCTGAATTTAAAATTGATTAAATAGAGATTTTTTTGACACTGGCCTACACACAATACCCCATAATGTCAAAGTGGAATCATGTTCTTAGGAACTTTTAACAAATTCATAAAAAATGTGAAATGTCTTGAGTCAATAAGTATTCAACCCCTTTGTTATGGCAAGCCTAAATAAGTTCAGGAGTAAAAAATGTGCTTAACAAGTCACATAATATGTTGCAATAACAGTGTTTAACATGATTTTTTATCTCTGTACCCCACACATACAATTATCTGTAAGGTCCCTCAGTCGAAAAAAAAAAAATGTGGCAAAGAAATTCTGTTTTTGTGCTGAATACAAAGTGTCATGTTTGGGGCAAATCCAATACAACACATTACTGAGTACCACTCTCCATATTTTCAAGCATAGTGGTGGCTGCATCATGTTTTGGGTATGCTTGTAATCGTTAAGGACTGGGGATAAAAAATTAATGGAATGGAGCTAAGCACAGGCAAAATGTGTAGAATTGCACAAAATAAACTCAAAAACTCAAAAAAATGTATCTGTGTGTTTTTGCATGCATATATTCTATATTGAAACAAACTATTCTATGTTTTTTCTATATTAAAACAAACTATTCTAAAACATCTACCTGCAATACAGCATGCTGGGAAATATGATATGATGGTTGTTGTTTTTGATGTGTGATGATTGTACCTTTTATATTCAGAATACTGGGTACAAAAATGTACCACTATACTAGATTATCCACACATGTACCCTAAAAGGTACCAAACAGTACCATTATACTAGACCCTAAAAGGTACCAAACAGTACCATTATACTAGACCCTAAAAGGTACCAAACAGTACCATTATACTAGACCCTAAAAGGTACCAAACAGTACCATTATACTAGACCCTAAAAGGTACCAAACAGTACTATTATACTAGACCCTAAAAGGTACCAAACAGTACCATTATACTAGACCCTAAAAGGTACCAAACAGTACCATTATACTAGACCCTAAAAGGTACCAAACAGTACCATTATACTAGACCCTAAAAGGTACCAAACAGTACCATTATACTAGACCCTACTACCATGTGAAATGATTTGTAATAATAACAATAAGAAGGAGACCAAGAAGGAAGGGAGGAGGAGGAGGGGAGGAGGAGGAGGAGGGGAGGAGGAGGGGAGAAGGAGGGGAGGAGGAGAAGGAGGAGGAGGAGGAGGAGGAGGGTAGAAGGAGGGGAGAAGGAGGGGAGGAGGAGAAGGAGGGGAGGAGGAGGAGGGGGGAGGAGGAGGAGGAGGAGGAGGGTAGAAGGAGAAGAGGAGGAGGGGAGAAGGAGGAGGAGGGGAGGAGGAGGAGGGAGGAGGAGGGTAGAAGGAGGGGAGGAGGAGAAGGAGGAGGAGGAGGAGGAGGGTAGAAGGAGGGGAGAAGGAGGGAGGAGGAGAAGGAGGGGAGGAGGAGGAGGAGGAGGAGGGGGGAGGAGGGGGAGGAGGAGGAGGAGGAGGAGGAGGGTAGAAGGAGAAGAGGAGGAGGGGAGAAGGAGGAGGGTAGAAGGAGGAGGGGAGGAGGAGAAGGAGGGGAGGAGGAGGAGGAGGAGGAGGAGGAGGAGGAGGAGGAGGGTAGAAGGAGAAGAGGAGGAGGGGAGAAGGAGGAGAGGAGGAGGGTAGAAGGAGGAGGGGAGGAGGAGGAGGAGGAGGAGGAGGGTAGAAGGAGGAGAGGAGGAGGAGGGGAGAAGGAGGGGAGGAGGAGGAGGAGGGGGAGGGGGGAGGAGGAGGAGGGTAGAAGGGGGGAGAGGAGGAGGGAGGAGGAGAAGGAGGGGGAAGAGGAGGGTAGAAAGAGGAGGAGGGGAGGAGGAGGGTAGAAGGAGGAGAGGAGGAGGAGGGGAGGAGGAGGGTAGAAGGAGGAGAGGAGGAGGGGAGGAGGAGAAGGAGGGGAGGGGAGGAGGAGGAGGAGGAAGAGGAGGGGGGAGGAGGGTAGAAGGAGGAGAGGAGGAGGGGAGGAGGATGGTAGAAGGAGGGGAGGAGGATGGTAGGAGGAGGAGGGGAGGAGGGGAGGAGGGGAGGAGGAGCGAGCGCTGTAATCTAACAGATACTGTTAGATTACAATATTTTTTCTGACTATTTGGAACATTGTAAACAAAACAAATACAATAATAATTGACAAACAAATTACAATCAATCCCAGTGAGTCTGTTTTAAAGTATTTAGTACAGCAGAGATTGGGGGCTCTTCTGTTGAAGGTGCACACACATTAGATTCAAACTTTGAAGACCAAAAACGAGTCATTGAAGGCAGAGCAGCAGAGAGAAAAACATTCTCTGAGGGCAGAGATACGGGCAACAGCTGATGCATTGATCCGGAGCCAGGCCGCAATGATGGAGTGCCGCAGTGGCAGAGAGTCAGGCGGAGAATAACGGGTAGAAGAGGGTGAGGGACGAGACGATGGAGTCACAATCCATGCCAGGCACACCTGTGAGCTCTGGAACTCCACCTCTGACAGGCAGAGGCAACAACCATGGCAGAACTTGACGAACTGCTCACCAAGCACAGCGAGGGCTGTCCGGACCGTTCTGCTGTTCTGCGAAGAATTCATAACCAAAGAGAGACACGAGTGGGCAATAGCCAGCCGAAACGCTCATAATAGCTAATTGGTGATTGAAACTAATTTGAATGTAAGGAGAGGGTAGTGTTACCCCCCTAGAGTCGATGTGCGCGGCCCCGCAGAAAAATAATTTGCATAATAAAAAGGTCCCCATCAAAATCTGTACATTTAAGCTGTTTTTTTGCAAAGACTGTGTCTCAATCCACCGCATCCGCCAGTGTCGCACTTCCGCATCTGTGGTGAAAGGTGGCAGAGCTAGAGCGGTGTTTGTCAGACCATGAGACATCCCCGAAAATCGGTCTTCTGACAAGAACGTCTGTAGCGTCCGAGCAGTTTGGCTACAAACTATGGTGTGCTCCGTTTTGCTCTACGACCCCCCACAAGCGTCTTGGGACTCATCTGAAAGTCGGTACATCCGATCTGCCAATTTCTGTCTGTAGCATCTGAACAGTTTGGGCTACACACTAATATGACCCCTCTATGGAAAGGTGAGTCTCTCATGAACAGGTATGTGTCGGTTGTTTTGCTGTAGGACGCCCACAAGACTAGTCTGAAGGTAGCCGGGTACCAGTAAAAAAAAAAAATGGAAGGAGATAAGGAGATAGTTTAGTGTCTAAACTAAGGGGTAAAATACATCTAAAAAAAATAGTTTCCTGATCTTTAATTTTTAATATATACAGTACCAGTCAAAAGTTTGGACACACCTACTCATTCCAGGGGTTTTCTTTATGTTTTACTATTTTCTACATTGTAGAATAATAGTGAAGACATCACAACTATAAAATAACACATATGGAATCATGTAGTAACCATTTTTCCTATTTTGTTGCTTTACAACCTGGAATTAAAATTGATTTTTTGGGGGTTTGTATCATTTGATTTACACAACATGCCTACCACTTTGAAGATGCAAAATATTTTTTCTTGTGAAACAAACAAGAAATAAGACAAAAAACTGAAAATTGTAGCGTGCATACAGTGGGGAAAAAAAGTATTTAGTCAGCCACCAATTGTGCAAGTTCTCCCACTTAAAAAGATGAGAGAGGCCTGTAATTTTCATCATAGGTACACGTCAACTATGACAGACAAAATGAGAAAAAAAAATCCAGAAAATCACATTGTAGGATTTTTAATGAATTTATTGGCATATGATGGTGGAAAATAAGTATTTGGTCAATAACAAAAGTTTCTCAATACTTTGTTATATACCCTTTGTTGGCAATGACACAGGTCAAACGTTTTCTGTAAGTCTTCACAAGGTTTTCACACACTGTTGCTGGTATTTTGGCCCATTCCTCCATGCAGATCTCCTCTAGAGCAGTGATGTTTTGGGGCTGTCGCTGGGCAACACAGACTTTCAACTCCCTCCAAAGATTTTCTATGGGGGTTGAGATCTGGAGACTGGCTAGGCCACTCCAGGACCTTGAAATGCTTCTTACGAAGCCACTCCTTCGTTGCCCGGGCGGTGTGTTTGGGATCATTGTCATGCTGAAAGACCCAGCCACGTTTCATCTTCAATGCCCTTGCTGATGGAAGGAGGGTTTCACTCAAAATCTCACGATACATGGCCCCATTCATTCTTTCCTTTACACGGATCAGTCGTCCTGGTCCCTTTGCAGAAAAACAGCCCCAAAGCATGATATTTCCAACCCCATGCTTCACAGTAGGTATGGTGTTCTTTGGATGCAACTCAGCATTCTTTGTCCTCCAAACATGACGAGTTGAGTTTTTACCAAAAAGTTATATTTTGGTTTCATCTGACCATATGACATTCTCCCAATCCTCTTCTGGATCATCCAAATGCACTTCAGACGGGCCTGGACATGTACTGGCTTAAGCAGGGGGACACGTCTCGCACTGCAGGATTTGAGTCCCTGGCGGCGTAGTGTGTTACTGATGGTTGGCTTTGTTACTTTGGTCCCAGCTCTCTGCAGGTCATTCACTAGGTCCCCCCCGTGTGGTTCTGGGATTTTTGCTCACCGTTCTTGTGATCATTTTGACCCCACGGGGTGAGATCTTGCGTGGAGCCCCAGATCGAGGGAGATTATCAGTGGTCTTGTATGTCTTCCATTTCCTAATAATTGCTCCCACAGTTGATTTCTTCAAACCAAGCTGCTTACCTATTGCAGATTCAGTCTTCCCAGCCTGGTGCAGGTCTACAATTTTGTTTTTGGTGTCCTTTGACATCTCTTTGGTCTTGGCCATTGTGAAGTTTGGAGTGTGACTGTTTGAGGTTGTGGACAGGTGTATTTTATACTGATAACAAGTTCAAACAGGTGCCATTAATACAGGTAACGAGTGGAGGACAGAGGAGCCTCTGAAAGAAGAAGTTACAGGTCTGTGAGAGCCAGAAATCTTGCTTGTTTGTAGGTGACCAAATACTTATTTTCCACCATAATTTGCAAATAAATTCATTAAAAATCCTACAATGGGATTTTCTGGATTTTTTTTCCTCAATTTGTCTGTCATAGTTGACGTGTACCTATGATGAAAATTACAGGCCTCTCTCATCTTTTTAAGTGGGAGAACTTGCACAATTGGTGGCTGACTAAATACTTTTTTTCCCCACTGTAACTATTCACCCCCCCCAAAGTCAATACTTTGTAGAGACACCTTTTGCAGCAATTACAGCTGCAAGTCTCTTGGGGTATGTCTCTATAAGCTTGGTACATCTAGCCACTGGGATTTTTGCCCATTCTTCAAGGCAAAACTGCTCCAGCTCCTTCAAGTTGGATGGGTTCCGCTGGTGTACAGCAATCTTTAAGTCATGCCACATATTCTCAATTGGATTGAGATCTGGGCTTTGACTAGGCCATCCAAGACATTTAAATGTTTCCCCTTAAACCACTCAAGTGTTGCTTTAGCTGTATGCTTAGCATCATTGTCCTGCTGGAAGGTGAACCTCCGTCCCAGTCTCAAATCTCTGGAAGACTGAAACAGGTTTCCCTCAAGAATTTCCCTGTATTTAGCGGCATCCATCATTCCTTCAATTCTGACCAGTTTCCCAGTCCCTGTCGATGAAAGACATCCCCACAGCATGATGCTGCCACCACCATGCTTCACTGTGGAGATGGTGTTCTCGGGGTGATGAGAGGTGTTGGGTTTGCGCCAGACATAGCGTTTTCCTTGATGGCCAAAAAGCTCAATTTTAGTCTCATCTGACCAGAGTACCTTCTTCCATATGTTTGGGGAGTCTCCCACATGCCTTTTGGCGAACACCAAACGTGTTTGCTTATTTTTTTCTTTAAGCAATGGCTTTTTTCTGGCCACTCTTCCGTAAAGCCCAGCTCTGTGGAGGGTACGGCTTAAAGTGGTCCTATGGACAGTTACTCCAATCTCCGCTGTGGAGCTTTGCAGCTCCTTCAGGGTTATCTTTGGTCTCTTTGTTGCCTCTCTGATTAATGCCCTCCTTGCCTGGTCCGTGAGTTTTGGTGGGCGGCCCACTCTTGGCAGGTTTGTTGTGGTGCCATATTCTTTCAATTTTTTTATAATGGATTTAATGGTGCTCCGTGGGATGTTCAAAGTTTCCGATATTTTTTTATAACCCAACCCTGATCTGTACTTCTCCACGACTTTGTCCCTGACCTGTTTGGAGAGCTCCTTGGTCTTCATGGTGCTGCTTGGTGGTGCCCCTTGCTTAGTGGTGTTGCAGACTCTGGGGCCTTTCAGAACAGGTGTATATATACTGAGATCATGTGACATATCATGTGACACTTAGGTTGCACACAGGTGGACTTTTTAAAACTAATTATGCGACTTCTGAAGGTAATTGGTTGCACCAGATCTTATTTAGGGGCTTCATAGCAAAGGGGGTGAGTACATATGCACGCACCGTTTACATTTTACATTTAAGTCATTTATCCAGAGCGACTTACAAATTGGTGCATTCAACTTAGGATAGCCAGTGGGACAACCACCACTGGGGGAGGGGGGGTGTAGAAGGATTACTGTTAGACTATTCCAGGTATTCCTTAAAGAGGTAGCGTTTCAAGTGTCTCCGGAAGGTGGTCAGTGACTCCGCTGTCGTGGGGGAGCTTGTTCCACCATTGGGGTGCCAGAGCAGCGAATAGCTTTGACTGGGCTGAGCGGGAACTGTGCTTCCGTAGAGTTAGGGGGGCTAGCAGGCCAGATGTGGATGAACATAGTGCCCTCGTTTGGGTGTAGGGTCTGATCAGAGCCTGAAGGTAAGGAGGTGCCGTTCCCCTCACAGCTCCATAGGCAAGCACCATGGTTTTGTAGTAGATGCGAGTTTCAACTGGAAGCCAGTGGAGTGTGCGGAGGAGCGGGGTGACATGAGAGAACTTGGGAAGGTTGAACACCAGACGGGCTGCAGCGTTCTGGATAAGCTGTAGGGGTTTAATGGCACAGGCAGGGAGCCCAGCCAACAGCGAGTTGCAGTAATCCAGACGGGGGATGACAAGTGCCTGGATTTGGACCTGTGCCACTTTTCCGTTATTTATTTTTTAGAATTTTTGAAACAAGTTATTTTTTTGGACTATTTTGTGTATGTCCATTCCATGAAATCCAAATAAAAATCCATTTAAATTACAGGTTGTAATGCAACAAAAATAGGAAAAACGCCAAGGGGGATGAATACTTTTGCAAGGCACTGCACAGTAGGCTATAGGCCTACAATTAAATATAATACAATTTTAATCATGAAGTGGATTCACAATTGCATGGCATTGATCTCTGCTCGGCTTCAAATGCCCTGATTTAATAAATGGAGTAGATGTGCTCAAAGAGGCCATCTGGTGGTTCGAACGAGCATCATTGGCAAGCACTGTAAATGCAACGTACAACTTTTTGATTGAGGTGAAATTGTACAACCACTTTGGAGACTGGAAGGGCAAAGGGGCACGTGCTACGTAGAGCTAATGGTACAGCGCTTTCAGAAAGTATTCATACCCCCTTGACTTATTCCACATTTTTTGTTGGGTTACAGCCTGAATTCAAAATTGAATAAATATTGAAAACTTGAAATTTGTTTCTTTTTAACCATTTTCATATAGACTTGATTTGTGTGTTTTGGATCATTGTCTTGCTGCATGACCCAGCTGCGCTTCAGCTCACAGACGGATGGCCTGACATTCTCCTGTACAATTATCTGATACGGAATTCATGGCTCCTTCTATTAAGGCAAGTCGTCCAGGTCCTGAGGCAACAAAGCATCTCCCCAAACCATCACACCACCACCACCACGCTTGACCGTTGGCATGAGGTTCTTACTGTGGAATGCAGTGTTTGGTTTTCAACCAGGCATTAATGGGGGAACCATGTCGTCCAAAATGTTGACTCAAGTTTGCCAAAAAGCAACTGGAAGAACCTGGATGATCATCAAGACTCTTGGAAGAATGTTCTATGGACAGATGAGTCAACAGTATAACTTTTTGGATGACATGGGTCATATGAGTTACAGCAGTTCTGTTTAGCACATTTTTACTCCTGAACTTATTTAGACTTGCCATAACAAAGACATTTCAGCTTTACATTGTTGTATACATTTAAAACAAATTATATAAACAAAATTCCACTGTGTTTATTATGGGGTATTGTGTGTAGATCAGTGACACAATCTCAATTTTATCAATTTTAAATTCAGGCTGTAAGATGACCAAAATGTGGAAATAAAGGGGTGGGAATACTTTCTGAAGGCATGTGTATTTTGATATTTTTGTACCCCCGGGAACAACACTGTACCCTAACCATACTCTTTTTTCCCCCGAGGGGTTTACTGCAGTGCCAAATTATTCAATACAAAGAACCAAGGTCTGAATTTGTTAGACAAATTAAAATGATTATTATAAACTGCGAATGCCACATTTCACATCACATGGCCACCGTAGGATTGTAGCAATGTTACCCGAACCTGCCAAGGATTCCCTGTGGTGATGAATGGTTGGTCTCTATGGAGGCCGTTAGAAGGACTTTATCCTGTAGTGTACTGTACAATAGGCAAGGATAACCTTGAGAAAAATCCATGTACAATTTAATATTTTATTGAATGATTCGTTTTTTTTTTTTTTTACAATGATACACATTCTGTTCATTTTGAATTATAAAATGGTAGAGAGAGTTTGACTTGGGCTTTAACCTTGTGTATGTATCCATTAGTATCTAGATAAGATGATTTGAACATACGTGTGTGTGTGTGTGTGTGTGTGTGTGTGTGTGTAACGGCTTTATCTTCTGCTACTCCCCCTGTCCTCTCTAGGTGCTGGGACATTATTAACGACCATCCCTGGTGGATCATCAAAACGCCAATATTAGTGACCATACTGGTGAGTGTCACACACACACACACACACACACACACACACACACACACACACACACACACACACACACACTGGCCTAGCCGATGATTTACATTTTATATACAACTCTGCATTACGTTAATTAAATGTTAACTCTCTTTTATACCCTCCCCAGGTGAACTTCATCCTGTTCATCTGTATAATCCGGATCCTGCGTCAGAAAATGAATTGCAGAGACATAGGAAGGAAGGAATCTCATCAATACTCGTGGGTTTTGTTGTTATTCAACTGTCAGTTTCTGTTCATGGGACCATTTTAATTAACTATGATGTGTTCATATCAGGTCGTCAATATTGTGTAGCTGGTCTGCACTCAAAAACAAGACATTCAAGGTTTCTGTTTTAGTATTTTTTTTCATTCAGGAGTGCTTAGCCTAAACCCCGTTTACACCTGGCTCTAACATGCGTCCCTTCGTCCTGATCTTGTCCACATTCTGATTGTGCCCGATTAAAAGATGTATTGTGATCTGACTGTTATCAGATCTTTGTGTAAGTGTAAACAGACAAGATAAGCACGAGATAAGGACATGCCACCAGGGGTCTTTTCACAGTCCCCAAATCCAGAACAAATTCAAGAAAGCGTACAGTATTATATAGAGCCATTATTGCATGGAACTCCATTCCATCTCATATTGCTCAAATAAACAGCAAACCTGGTTTCAGAAAACGGATAAAGCAACACCTCACGGCACAACACCTCTCCCCTATTTGACCTAGATAGTTTGTGTGTATGTATTGATATGTAGGCTACGTGTGCCTTTTTACAAAATATGTATGTAGTTCTGTCCTTGAGCTGTTCTTGTCTATTAATGTTCTGTGTGGACCCCAGGAAGAGTAGCTGCTGCTTTTGCAACAGCTAATGGGGATCCTAATAAAATAGCAAAATACCAAAACCAAGAGCAGGACAATATCAGGACGAAGGACGCATGTTAGCGACAGGTATAAAGGAGGCTAGTGTCTAAAGGTGCTTCATTGTGATCTTGTTAAAGGTAACGAGCGACAGGTGCGCTCCTGCAATAGGTAATCACAGAAAGCGCACCATATCAAACTCCTTGTTAAGTCCACCTGGGTATAGCGTGCGTAATGTTTAAAAATCTAAAAGGACTCTCTACATGAGAGTTCTTCCAATATTGCCACCTCCTCCGTTTAGCCCAAACCTTTTCTATACCAATACATTGTAAGTCGTCAGTTCTATGGCCCACTTCCCGTAAAAATGTCTGGCATCAGGAGAGTCGAATCACAGCCCTTGGTGTTGCTGCGTCGTTCATTAAAGACGGGTTGTCAGTCTCCGTAAAATGAACAAACGTTAACCAACTACATGTTGCAGGTTATAAAGGAGTTTATATTATATTTATGGTTGGTGATGGGACACATAAAATGATCTGCTTTACCACCATATGTTTACAGAAAGTACAACTTCAACACGCAAAGTTACCTTTTATGAATGACAGTTTTTTGGAAGGATGAATGTCAGCTAACTATAGATTCTATCGTAGGTATCTTAACCGTTTGTTCGAAAATAGAGGGGGGGGTGTTGGAATGCACCATTTCAAGATTTGTCTGACGAGATAACATGCCAGTGCTTATTCACTGTAGATTTGATTAAGTTTGTCATCGGATTCAACCTCATTGCACAATTCACTGAGGAAGGTTTTGTTGTTCTAACGCGTTTTTTCGAAGAGGTGATTTCTTTTAACATCCATCTTTTCGTCGACACTTTGTAGCAAATAATTTAAGTAATTTCTTTGACGGAAACGTTTAAACATACTTTCTGTTTGTTTTGAATATTCTTAATCAGTACTACAGGTTCGGCGTAAACAATAAACTATTTTTGAGCGTTCTCGGATGGTAACTATTTGCGAGCAATACAATGTTTTGATCCTTTGGCTTCCTGTTAACACTTTGGAGCTATATAGTTTCTCAGGTGCACCTTATCTTAGCTCACTGGTCACCATAGCAACACCCACCCGTAGTCTGCGCTCCAGCAGGTATATCTCACTGGTCATCCCCAAAGCCAACACCTCCTTTGGCCGCCATTCCTTCCAGTTCTCTGCTGCCAATGACTGGAACGAACTGCAAAAATCTCTGAAGCTGGAGACTCTTATCTCCCTCACTAACTTTAAGCATCAGTTGTCAGAGCACCTTACCGATCACTGCACCTGTACACAGCCCATCTGAAATTAGCCCACCCAACTACCTCATCCCTATATTGTTATTTATTTTGCTCTTTTGCACCCCAGTATCTCTATTTGCACATAATCTCTTGCACATCTATCATTCCAGTGTTAATACGAAATTGTAATTAATTTGCACTATAGCCTATTTATTGCCTTACCTCCAAAACTTGCTACATTTGCACACACTGTATATATATTTTCTATTGTGTTATTGACTGTACGTTTTTGTTTATTCCATATGTAACTCTGTGTTGTTGTTTTAATCGCACTGCTTTGCTTTATCTTGGCCAGGTCGCAGTTGTAAATGAGAACTTGTTCTCAACTGGCTTACCTGGTTAAATAAAGGTTAAATAAAAAATTAAATAAAAATTATACACTAGTACATCAAGAAAATAAATAGTTTCTGTACTCTTGTCCATTGAGATGGAGGTGGATTGGATTCTAGAGTTTAGATTAAGTAACAAACTAGTTTAATTTGCTTTCAGTATCATCCCATATTAGGAATATGTCATCTATTAAATTAGAATAATTTTTTGAATGAAATCCTCTTTAAATTTCAGCTACACAATTTTGGAATTCTATTACATTTTGGTCGACGCCCCTGTTCTGAGGGCAGTGGTCACAACTTTCATATCAGGACAGATCTTTTTTTTTTTTTTTTACAATTCTACCATGTAATTGGTCAGTGTTTTCGTGATATGCACCTGGTGATAATACGATAGTGCCTCGAGGCCAGCTTGATTCGGTATATTAGTATAAAGTGCAGCAACATTAAATGTAACAAGCCGTTCTCCTTCATCAATGAGTGGATTTTCAACAAGAAATCTGTAGTATCTTTAATGGAGGAAAGAAGTTGGGTCACTAAAGGTTGAATACGGTAGACCACAAATGTCGATACATTTTCACTTAAACAACCAAGACCAGAAACAATGGGTCTCATAGGATTGTCTGTAAGAGACTTATAGACCGTCTGAATACTTTATATAACGGGAGTTACAGGGAAATCAATAATAAGGAATTTGAATTATTTTTCCTCTGTAGACCAGGTTGTAATAAGGAATCTAATTCTGTTTTGTGATTAGCTGTGGGGTTAAGCAGAAGGCGTTTATAGTACTTCTGGTCGGCAAGCATTTCTTTCATTTTCTCAACAAACTTGCATGTGTCCTGTACGACAGTACCTTCCCCTAATCAGAGTTTTTTTGTAAGGCTCTTGTCATTCATCAACTGCTATAATGCTAATCTCTCTGAGGAGGAAAGCTTGATAATTCTATATCTCCTATGATTGTTCTGTTTTAAAGCTTGATCAATTTCGCTTTCTACAAGTTTACAATAAGTAATGATAGATGGATTAGAAGTGGGGGGAATAAACTTGCTCTTTGGTTTTTTTATTTTTTTATTTCACCTTTATTTAACCAGGTAAGCCAGTTGAGAACAGGTTCTCATTTACAACTGCGACCTGGCCAAGATAAAGCAAAGCAGTGCAATAAAAACAACAACACAGAGTTACATATGGAATAAACAAAAACGTACAGTCAATAACACAATAGAAAATATATATACAGTGTGTGCAAATGTAGCAAGTTTTGGAGGTAAGGCAATAAATAGGCTATAGTGCAAATTAATTACAATTTCGTATTAACACTGGAATGATAGATGTGCAAGAGATTATGTGCAAATAGAGATACTGGGGTGCAAAAGAGCAAAATAAATAACAATATAGGGATGAGGTAGTTGGGTGGGCTAATTTCAGATGGGCTGTGTACAGGTGCAGTGATCGGTAAGGTGCTCTGACAACTGATGCTTAAAGTTAGTGAGGGAGATAAGAGTCTCCAGCTTCAGAGATTTTTGCAGTTCGTTCCAGTCATTGGCAGCAGAGAACTGGAAGGAATGGCGGCCAAAGGAGGTGTTGGCTTTGGGAATGACCAGTGAGATATACCTGCTGGAGCGCAGACTACGGGTGGGTGCTGCTATGGTGACCAATGAGCTAAGATAGGCGGGGATTTGCCTAGCAGTGATTTTATAGATGGCCTGGAGCCAGTGGGTTTGACAACGAACATGTAGTGAGGACCAGCCAACAAGAGCGTACAGGTCACAGTGGTGGGTAGTGTATGGGGCTTTGGAGACAAAACGAATGGCACTGTGATAGACTAAATCCAATTTGCCGAGTAGAGTGTTGGAGGCTATTTTGTAAATGACATCACCGAAGTCAAGGATCGGTAGGATAGTCAGTTTTACGAGGGCATGTTTGGCAGCATGAGTGAAGGAGGCTTTGTTGCGAAATAGGAAGCCGATTCTAGATTTAACTTTGGATTGGAGATTCTTTATGTGAGTCTGGAAGGAGAGTTTACAGTCTAACCAGACACCTAGGTATTTGTAGTTGTCCACATACTCTAGGTCAGACCCGTCGAGAGTGGTGATTCTAGTCGGGTGGGCGGGTGCCAGCAGCGTTCGATTGAAAAGCATGAATTTAGTTTTACTAGTGTTTAAGAGCAGTTGGAGGCTACTGAAGGAGTGTTGTATGGCATTGAAGCTCGTTTGGAGGTTTGTTAACACAGTGTCCAATGAAGGGCCAGATGTATACAAAATGGTGTCGTCTGCGTAGAGGTGGATCTGAGAGTCACCAGCAGCAAGAGCGACATCATTGATATACACAGAGAAAAGTGTCGGCCCAAGAATTGAACCCTGTGGCACCCCCATAGAGACTGCCATAGGTCCAGACAACAGGCCCTCCGATTTGACACACTGAACTCTATCTGAGAAGTAGTTGGTGAACCAGGCGAGGCAGTCATTTGAGAAACCAAGGCTATTTAGTCTGCCAATAAGAATGCGGTGGTTGACAGAGTCGAAAGCCTTGGCCAGGTCGATGAAGACGGCTGCACAGTACTGTCTATTATCAATCGCGGTTATAATATCGTTTAGGACCTTGAGCGTGGCTGAAGTGCACCCATGACCAGCTCGGAAACCGGATTGCATAGCGGAGAAGGTACGGTGGTATTCGAAATGGTCGGTGATCTGTTTGTTAACTTGGCTTTCAAATACTTTCGAAAGGCAGGGCAGGATGGATATAGGTCTGTAGCAGTTTGGATCTAGAGTGTCACCCCCCTTTGAAGAGGGGGGATGACCGCGGCAGCTTTCAATCTCTGGGGATCTCAGACGTTATGAAAGAGAGGTTGAACAGACTAGTAATAGGGGTTGCGACAATTTCGGTGGCTAGTTTTAGAAAGAAAGGGTCCAGATTGTCTAGCCCAGCTGATTTGTAGGGGTCCAGATTTTGCAGCGCTTTCAAAACATCAGCTGTCTGAATTTGTGTGAAGGAGAAGCGGGGGGGCATGGGCAAGTTGCAGCGGAGGGTGCAGAGTTGGTGGCCGGGGTAGTGGTAGCCAGATGGAAAGCATGGCCAGCTGTAGCAAAATGCTTGTTGAAATTCTCGATTATTGTAGATTTATCGGTGGTGATAGTGTTTCCTAGCCTCAGTGCAGTGGGCAGCTGGGAGGAAGTGCTCTTATTCTCCATGGACTTTACAGTGTCCCAAAACTTTTTGGAGTTAGTGCTACAGGATGCACATTTCTGTTTGAAAAAGTTAGCCTTTGCTTTCCTGACTGCTTGTGTATATTGGTTCCTAACTTCCCTGAAAAGTTGCATATCGCGGGGGCTATTTGATGCTAATGCAGTACGCCACAGGATGTTTTTGTGCTGGTCAAGGGCAGTCAAGTCTGAGGAGAACCAGGGGCTATATCGGTTCTTAGTTCTGTATTTTTTGAATGGGCCATGTTTATTTAAGATTGAGAGGAACAACCAGGCATCCTCTACTGACGGAATGAGATCTATATCCATCCAGGATACCTGGGCCAGGTCAATTAGGAAGGCCTGCTCGCTAAAGTGGTTTAAAGACAGGAGGTATTTTTTGAGTACGGACCAGCTACACAATTTTGGAATTCTATTACATTTTGGTCGACGCCCCTGTTCTGAGGGCAGTGGTCACAACTTTCATATCAGGTTGTATAACACATTTTACCCTACCGTTGTAATGTTGTTCTTCAGGAAAGACATCCTGCAAAGACACCCAGCTCTGAGATATTGCTATAAAATACCCTCCACCTACAGACGATGGTTAGCTTCACCTCTGTCCTGATTCTTGGTAGATATTGGAAGTATGAAGAGTCTGAAATGTTCTCTACCCAGATCCACAATCAATGTGATTAGGAATGGTCAAGGGGGGGTTCCCCCTCTATCTCACCAGTTAGCATGCAACATTCCAAACAGATGATCACACAAAATAAATAATTATTGAAAGATATACTGTCCAAAATCAACCCACATTCTGCCTGTTGTTCTGATCCACAGGAGGTTGGCTAAATCCACGCTACTCTTGATCCCTCTGTTTGGAATCAACTACATCATCTTTGCTTTCATCCCTGAAGACATCAACACTCGAATCAGGATGGTCTTTGACCTGATTCTAGGATCCTTCCAGGTAGGATGGTCTTTGACCTGATTCTAGGATCCTTCCAGGTAGGATGGTCTTTGACCTGATTCTAGGATCATTCCAGGTAGGATGGTCTTTGACCTGATTCTAGGATCCTTCCAGGTAGGATGGTCTTTGACCTGATTCTAGGATCCTTCCAGGTAGGATGGTCTTTGACCTGATTCTAGGATCCTTCCAGGCAGGATGGTCTTTGACCTGATTCTAGGATCCTTCCAGGTAGGATGGTCTTTGACCTGATTCTAGGATCCTTCCAGGTAGGATGGTCTTTGACCTGATTCTAGGATCCTTCCAGGCAGTAAGGAACTAAGGCCTCCATGCTATAATATTGCATGTAGGCCTTAGTTTATGGTGACTTACTGTATAACTATGTTGTATTGAATTACGGATCACATACATACCACTAGAAGTACACTACACGTATCACTTAAATAGTCTCCCTGCTATGTACAGTGCCTGTATTCACACCCCTTGACTTTTTCCACATTTTGTTGTGTTACAACCTGAATTTAAAATAGATTAAATTTAGATTTTTTTGTCACTGACCTACACACAGTACCCCAGAATGTACATTTGTCCAATATATTAAAAATGAAAAGCTGAAATGTCTTGAGTCAATAAGAATTCAACCCCTTTTATTATGGCAAGCCTAAATAAATATACTTAACAAGTCACATAATAAGTTGCATGGACTCACTCTGTGTGCAACAATAGTGGTTAACATGATTTTTGAATGACTACCTCATCTCTGTACCTCACACATACAATTATCTGTAAGGTCCCTCAGTCGAACAGTGAATTTCAAACACAGATTCAACCACAAAGACCAGGGAGGTTTTACCCATCTATTGGTAGATGGGTAAAAAATAAAAAATAAAGACATTGACTATCCCTTTGAGCATGGTGAAGTTATTAATTACACTTTGGATGATGTATCAATACACCCAGTCACTACAAAGATACAGGCATCCTTCCTAACTCAGTTGCCAGAGAGGAAGGAAACCGCTCAGGGATTTCACCATGAGACCAGTGGTGACTTTAAAACAGTTACAGAGTTTAATGGTTGTGATAGGAGAAAACTGAGGATGGATCAACAACATTGTAGTTACTCCACAATCAGTGGCGGCTCCTGAAAAAATTCTCAGGGGGGGCAATTTTTCTGATGATTTAGGTGACCTACACACATTTTTAAAAATATATGTCCAGCAACAACATGAAGACAGGGGCAGCATATAAGTCAATACCAGAAGCATTTATTGACTGATCTCAAAAGTGTTGGCTTACAAAAGCAAAATAAGTCATCACAGTAAAAATAATCAAGGGTGTTCTTTCACATTCCTCAACACTGCATAAACAATATGCATTTCCATAAAACACCTCATCTAATTGTGCCACAAAGTTGACAAGTCCAAGAAAAATACCAGGGTTGGTGGAGCCCTCAGTTTCATCCTTGCCTCGCAAAGCTAACTCAAACACTCCGCAAAACTTCACACACTGGATTAGCCGGCTGAGGATGTGGCGGTTCTTGCTAACCTCATCGTTGTGGCGGCGGACAGCTAGCCTGTATCCCTCATCCAGTTGAGTGGCAATGTTCACTCTCCCCAAAGCAGACAATCTCAAACAGCTATCCATGTGGGTCTTTGACAGCTCATGTTTCTTAATCTTTTCTGAAAGATGGTGCATGTCCGTTACACCAGTCGCTGTCCAAGCGGTGCTGTCTGCCGTGCCGCCTTCAGGGTGAAAGAGTAAGCAGGGGTAGCAGAAGACTGCATTAGCTACATCGCAGCCTGCTAGCCAGGTTTTTCGTTCGTACCAATTTTTGGAAAATCCTCGGGTGTAGGACTTTCCCCCTTTAGTAGAAACCTGTTGAATTATTAAATTTGGTCTGGGAGGTCCTAATTGTTTTGTTGCCAATTTATCTTGATTTGTTCGCCGACAAAAAGGAACTTCTTTCAAAGAGACAATCGAGTTGCACTGAACGCTAGCCATCTTGACAGTAGTACGTGAATTGATTGACGCTGCTACCCGCTCTTTTCTTAGTTACGTTCATGGTTATGTTACGTATGACGAAAGCGCGTAAGTGCAAGCCCTCCCGGAACCCATAGAGATTGTATTGAAAGCTCTGATATTTGAAAAAAAAAGATTTTACATGAGAGTCTGAGAGACTTCTGGGGCGATTTTCAACCTGACTGAAATCGCCCCAAAAGGGGCGGGGCCATTTGAAGCACGACTTTAGCCTGATTGGACATTTAGTGGCAGATCAGACGTCTAGATTAGAACACTGATAACTACTGTTGCCGTGATATAATTGATTAGAAAAAAAATCCCTTCCTTTTCCCGTTTGGCAGTGCGTCGCCCATATCGCCCTAATGAACACACCGCCCCTGTCCACAATACTAACCTAATTGACAGAGTGAAAAGGAAGCCTGTACAGAATACAAATATTCAAACACATGCATCATGTTTGCAACGAGGCACTAAAGTAATGCTGCAACAAATATGGCAAAGCAATTAACTTATTTTCCTGAATACAAAGTGTTATCTTTGGGGCAAATCAAATACAACATGTTACTGACTGAGTGCCACTCTCCATATTTTCAAGGACAGTGAACATTTTGAAAAGAATAATGGGCAAATGTTGCACAATTCAGGTGTGGAAAGCTTTTAGAAACGTATCCAGAATGACTCGCAGCTGTAGTCACTGCCGAAGGTGCTTCTACAAAGCATTGACTCAGGGGAGTGAATACTTATGTAAATGAGATATTTCTGTATTTCATTTTCAATACATTTGCAAAAAATTATAAAAACATGTTTTATGTTTGTTACTGTAGGTTATTGTGCGTAGATGAGTGATGTTTTATTTATTTAATTCATTTTGAATTCAGGCTGTAGAAAAAAAAACAAAGTGGAATAAGTCAAGGGGTATGAATACTTTCTGAAGGCACTGTAAAAGGATATAAAAAAATATGATATAATTAGTCGCAGTCAGTCTGGTATGTTAACAGTTCAGGATTTAAAGAATGTAATACGTCTGGGTTTCTGCATTCTCAAAGTGTGAGAAAAAAACAACAACGTGATACAGTCATAGGATGTGTAATAATGAGATTTGATATCCTCCCTGTCCCTATCTGATTCCAATGAGATTTACACTCTGTGTTATGAGTTGAGGTTGAGCCAAACGGCCCGTTTTGAGGTAAAGAGAAAGAGATGCAGAACACCACAGGAAAACGTCTGCGGTAGCATTTCCTGGCTATTGGGGAATACGAAGTAAACACACTAATCATCTGGCACAGGAAGATACATTTTCAACCATCTAACCATTTAGATATGTGAACTAAATAGTAGTGAATATAGCATACTGTACAACTCAAGTATGTAAACCCTCGGCCCTCAAACTCTCGAAAGGAGCTCTCTCACAAGTCATCCTGACCTTTATATTTTCTTTACAAATACCCAGGTCATTTATGAGAGCAATGATCTAGTTATTATGATAGCAGTCTTCATTTATATCTGTTTTAAACTCGTATTTTCCCATGAAAAACTTCTCATGTCCTCTCAGCACAAAATTCCATCAGGCCCAGAATTAATGACCCTACCTCGTGCTGAATTTGCCCATGATCTTTGGGATCATTTTTCAGTCTTCCACAACTGCTCTGGCTGAGTCGCTCTGGGGCTTTCTATGAAACACAACACCATTCATCAGGAATCCTAATGATCGATTGTTGTCTCCTTCTCTCTCTCTCTCTCTCTCTCTCTCTCTCTCTCTCTCTCTCTCTCTCTCTCTCTCTCTCTCTCTCTCTCTCTCTCTCTCTCTCTCTCTCTCTCTCCCTCTGTGTCTCTCTCTCTCTCTCTGTGTCTCTCACTCTCTCTCTCACTCTCTCTCTCTCTCTCTCTCTCTCTCTCTCTCTCTCTCTGTCTCTCTCTCTCTCTCTCTGTGTCTCTCTCTCACTCTCTCTCTCTCTCTCTCTCTCTCTCCCTCTCTCTCTCTGTGTCTCTCTTCTCTCTCTCTCTCTCTCTCTGTCTCTCTCTCTCTCTCTCTCCCTCTCTCTCTCTGTGTCTCTCTCTTCTCTCTCTCTCTCTCTCTCTCTCGCTTTCTCTCTCTCTCTCTCTCTCTCTCTCTCTCTCTCTCTGTGTGTCTCTCTCTCTCTCTCTCTCTCTCTCTCTCTCTCTCTCTCTCTCTCTCTCTCTCTCTCTCTCTCTCTCTCTGTCTCTCTCTCTCTCGCTCTCTCTCTCTCTCTCTCTCTGTCTCTCTCTCAGGGGTTTGGGGTTGCAGTCCTGTATTGTTTCCTAAATGGAGAGGTAATAACATACACACTCCACTCTTTTGCTGTGTCCATATCTTTTCTGACTTATCCCTTTTGCTGTGTCCATATCTTTTCTGACTTATCCCTTTTGCTGTGTCCATATATTTTCTGACTTATCCCTTTTGCTGTGTCCTATCCTCTCAATCTCTCCCCTTCTGTTTATGTTCCCCTCTCCCTCCTCATCTCCCTCTATCACCACCAGGTGCAGGGGGAGGTGAAGCGGAAGTGGCGGCGGTGGAACATGCAAAGGTTTCTGGGTAAAGGAGACACCAAGTACCAGCAGCCCCAGTATCTGGGTAGCAACGGTAACAACTTCAGCACCCAGATCACCATGCAGACCAAGTGTAGCCCCATCACACGCCGAGCCTCCGACTGCCAGGAACACTCCTCTGCTATCTGAGCCCAGCTCTGGGTGTAAACAGAGGGCAGAGAAGAGAGGGCAACAGAGACGAGCTGCACTGAAGCGCTGTTTAGTATTCAGTCAGCACAGCAGAGACCACCAGCCGACCACACACAACAACAGCAATGATAGGCTTAAATCAGTTCCCAAGTATTCCCACAAATAAAAAAAAGAGATATGATCGTGTCTCAATGTAATCAAGGTATGAAATTATTGTTATTATCAAATAGAATCTCTTTTTGGGCTTAGTTGTGGTTGCAGTGTACACATTATTATATGGGGCAGCAGGTAGCCAAGCGGTTAGAGAGAAGCGAGCCAGCAACTGGAGGGTTGCCAGTTCAAATCCCGGGTCCGACGGGAAAAATCTGGCGAGAAGTGAGCTGGCAACCGGAGGGTTGCTGGTATCAAATCCTAGATGCCATTGCCTGTCATTGTACCCTTGAGCAAGGCACTTAACCCCCCACAACAACAGCTCCCCAGGCGCTCAGTGTGGCAGCCCCCACACCTCCAAAACCTGTATGTATGTGTATGTATGTATGTGTGTCTTTCGGAGTGGTTGGTTTAAAAGCTGAAGTCAAATTTTGGTTGGACCTTGTGTGCAATTGACCAATAAAGTGATATTAATCTTCATAATTATGTTCCGGCCCGCCGACAATCCGCTCGGACAAAAATCATCCCGCGGCTAAATCTAGTTGCCTACCCCTGACCTACACTATCTGTGTTAAGTCAAAAACATTCCAGGTCAAATCACCAATGGATATATCTGTGTGTGTATTGAGTGTTGTGTCTGTCTGTGTGGCAGGGTTGGGTGTCAATTCCATTTAAATTCCAGTCAATTCAGAAAGTAAACCAAATTCCAATTCCAAATTTTCATCTTTGAAAAGCATTGAAGAGAATTGGAATTTCAGTGTACTTCCTGAATTATAAATGGAATTGACCCCAACTCTGCTGTGTGGCTTGAGATAATACTGCTTCATAACTTTAGATTGGTCTCTACAGCTAGCTATCAACTTTAGATTGATAAGCTAGCTACAGAATCCTGATCCCAGATCTGAACCATGTGTGCTTTAGCCAACTCCTTTGTCATAAATGTTTGACATGACAATAAACAAACATGACAGAGAATCACAAACAGAAGAGCAACAGGCTAGGAGCTAGGACTAGGTAACAGGATAGGAGCTAGGATTAGGTAACAGGCTGGGTAACAGGCTAGGAGCTAGGTAACAGGCTAGGAGCTAGGTAACAAGCTAGGAACTAGGTAACAGGCTATGAGCTAGGACTAGGTAACAGGCTAGGAGCTAGGACTAGGGAACAGGCTAGGAGCTAGGTAACAGGCTAGGGGCTAGGACTAGGTAACAGGCTTGGAGCTAGGACTAGGTAACAGGTTAGGAGCTAGGATTAGGTAACGAGCTAGGAGCTAGGACTAGGTAACAGGCTAGGAGCTAGGTAACATGTAGGAGCTAGGTAACAGGCTAGGAGCTAGATAACAGGCTATGAGCTAGGACTAGGTAACAGGCTAGGAGCTAGGACTAGGTAACAGGTTAGGAGATAAGATTAGGTAACAAGCTAGGAGCTAGGACTAGGTAACATGCTGGGAGCTAGGTAGCAGGCTAGGAGCTAGGACTAGGTAACAATCTAGGAGCTAGGACTATGTAACAGGTTAAGAGCTAGGTAACAGGCTAGGAGCTAGGACTAGGTAACAGGCTAGGAGCTAGGTAACAGGCTAGGAGTTAGGACTAGGTATAAGGCTATGAGCTAGGTAACAGGCTAGGAGATAGGTAACAGGCTAGGAGCTAGGTAACAGGCTAGGAGTTAGGTAACAAGCTAGGACTTGGTAACAGGCTAGGAACTAGGACTAGGTAACAGGCTAGGGGCTAGGTTACAGGCTATGAGCTAGGACTAGGTAACAGGCTAGGAGCTAGGACTAGGTAACAGGCTAGGAGCTAGGTAACAGGCTAGGAGCTAAGACTAGGCAACATGTAGGAGCTATGTAACAGGCTAGGAGCTAGGTAACAGGCAAGGAGCTAGGACTAGGTAACATGTAGGAGCTATGTAACAGGCTAGGAGCTAGGTAACAGGCAAGGAGCTAGGACTAGGTAACAGGCAAGGAGCTAGGACTTGGTGACAGGCTAGGAGCTAAGACTAGCTAACAGGCTAGGATCTAGGACTAGGTAACAGGCTAGCAGCTAGGATGAGGTAACAGGTAACAGGCTAGGATGTGGTAACAGGCTAGGAGCTAGGTAACAGGCTAGCAGCTAGGATGAGGTAACAGGTAACAGTCTAGGAGCTAGGTAACAGGCTAGGACTTGGTAACAGGCTAGGAGCTAGGTAACGGGCTAGGAGATAGGACTAGGTAACAGGCTAGGAGCTAGGACTAGGTAACAGGCTAGGAGCTAGGTTACAGGCTATGAGCTAGGACTAGGTAACAGGCTAGGAGCTAAGACTAGGTAACAGGCTATGAGCTAGGACTAGGTAACAGGCTAGGAGCTAGGACTAGGGAACAGGCTAGGAGCTAGGACTAGGGAACAGGCTAGGAGCTAGGACTAGGTAACAGGCTAGCAGCTAGGATGAGGTAACAGGCTAGGATACAGGAGACGGTGTGTGAGAAAGGCAAAGCATTCTAAACTGGAAATGTTACTTTTAGGTGAAAATGTATTTGAAACTCAATCCACAGAAGTTCAGGTCCAGATACAGTATATTCATCTTTTAACCAACCATAGAGCAACATAGATTTTAGAGGTCAACATTTAGAGGTCAACATTCCAGTTAAGGCCTTTTAATTGAAGCACAACAGGGAGTTAAACTTAATATTATTCTAGAATGGCCTACTCCTTGAAGTTTGAAGTTGTGTCAAAAAAAATACTTGGAATATTGTTTTTCACAGAAAAGTTTTACAAAAAATAGCAGGAGAGCGTCTTTAAGCTTTTTAAACTGCTACCAGACTGATTGGCTGGCTAGGCTGGCCAGTTCACGTTACTCAACCTTAGAGTTACACGTTGTCCACGTGGCAGCATCTATGTTGGAAGGATCTCAGAGTGAAATGTTATCCACGTGGTATAGTCTATATTGGAAACATCTGGTCTGGTCCCTTATCTACAGTCAGGGGGAAAAGTATTTGATCCCCTGCTGATTTTGTACGTTTGCCCACTGACAAAGACACGATCAGTCTATAATTTTAATGGTAGGTTTATTTGAACAGTGAGAGACAGAATAACAACAAAAAAATCCAGAAAAACGCATGTCAAAAATGTTATAAATTGAATTGCATTTTAATGAGGGAAATAAGTATTTGACCCCTCTTCAAAACATGACTTAGTACTTGGTGGCAAAACCCTTGTTGGCAATCACAGAGGTCAGACGTTTCTTGTAGTTGGCCACCAGGTTTGCACACATGTCAGGAGGGATTTTGTCCCACTCCTCTTTGCAGATCTTCTCCAAGTCATTAAGGTTTCGAGGCTGACGTTTGGCAACTCGAACCTTCAGCTCCCTCCACAGATGTTCTATGGGACTAAGGTCTGGAGACTGGCTAGGCCACTCCAGGACCTTAATGTGCTTCTTCTTGAGCCACTCCTTTTTTAATAAAATAAATACATAAAAAATCACCTTTATTTAACCAGGTAAGCCAGTTGAGAACAAGTTCTCATTTACAACTGCGACCTGGCCAAGATAAAGCAAAGCAGTGCGATAAAAACAACAACACAGAGTTACATATGGGGTAAAAAAAACATAAAGTCAAAAAATACAACAGAAAATATATATACAGTGTGTGCAAATGTAGCAAGTTATGGAGGTAAGGCAATAAATAGGCTATAGTGCAAAATAATTACAATTAGTATTAACACTGGAATGCTAGATGTGCAAGAGATTATGTGCAAATAGAGATACTGGGGTGCAAAAGAGCAAAATAAATAACAATATAGGGATGAGGTAGTTGGGTGGGCTAATTTCAGATGGGCTGTGTACAGGTGCAGTGATCGGTAAGGTGCTCTGACAACTGATGCTTAAAGTTAGTGAGGGAGATAAGAGTCTCCAGCTTCAGAGATTTTTGCAATTAGTTCCAGTCATTGGCAGCAGAGAACTGGAAGGAATGGCGGCCAAAGGAGGTGTTGGCTTTGGGGATGACCAGTGAGATATACCTGCTGGAGCGCAGACTACGGGTGGGTGCTGCTATGGTGATCAATGAGCTAATATAAGGCAGGGATTTGCCTAGCAGTGATTTATAGATGGCCTGGAGCCAGTGGGTTTGACGACGAACATGTAGTGAGGACCAGCCAACAAGAGCGTACAGGTCACAGTGGTGGGTAGTGTATGGGGCTTTGGAGACAAAACGGATGGCACTGTGATAGACTACATCCAATTTGCTGAGTAGAGTGTTGGAGGCTATTTTGTAAATGACATCGCCGAAGTCAAGGATCGGTAGGATAGTCAGTTTTACGAGGGCATGTTTGGCAGCATGAGTGAAGGAGGCTTTGTTGCGAAATAGGAAGCCAATTCTAGATTTAACTTGGGATTGGAGATTCTTAATGTGAGTCTGGAAGGAGAGTTTACAGTCTAACCAGACACCTAGGTATTTGTAGTTGTCCACATACTCTAGGTCAAGACCCATCGAGAGTAGTGATTCTAGTCGGGTGGGCGGGTGCCAGCAGCGTTCGATTGAAGAGCATGCATTTAGTTTGACTAGTGTTTAAGAGCAGTTGGTGGCTACTGAAGGAGTGTTGTATGGCATTGAAGCTCGTTTGGAGGTTTGTTAACACAGTGTCCAATGAAGGGCCAGATGTATACAAAATGGTGTCGTCTGCGTAGAGGTGGATCTGAGAGTCACCAGCAGCAAGAGCGACATCATTGATATACACGGAGAAAAGAGTCGGCCCAAGAATTGAACCCTGTGGCACCCCCATAGAGACTGCCATAGGTCCAGACAACAGGCCCTCCGATTTGACACATTGAACTCTATCTGAGAAGTAGTTGGTGAACCAGGCGAGGCAGTCATTTGAGAAACCAAGGCTATTTAGTCTGCCAATAAGAATGCGGTGGTTGACAGAGTCGAAAGCCTTGGCCAGGTCAATGAAGACGGCTGCACAGTACTGTCTATTATCGATCGCGGTTATAATATCGTTTAGGACCTTGAGCGTGGCTGAAGTGCACCCATGACCAGCTCGGAAACCGGATTGCATAGCGGAGAAGGTACGGTGGGATTCGAAATGGTCGGTGATCTGTTTGTTAACTTGGCTTTCAAATACTTTTGAAAGGCAGGGCAGGATGGATATAGGTCTGTAACAGTTTGGATCTAGAGTGTCACCCCCTTTGAAGAGGGGGATGACCGCGGCAGCTTTCCAATCTCTGGGGATCTCAGACGTTACGAAAGAGAGGTTGAACAGGCTAGTAATAGGGGTTGCGACAATTTCGGCGGCTAGTTTTAGAAAGAAAGGGTCCAGATTGTCTAGCCCAGCTGATTTGTGGGGTCCAGATTTTGCAGCTCTTTCAGAACATCAGCTGTCTGAATTTGTGTGAAGGAGAAGCGGGTGTGGGGGCATGGGCAAGTTGCAGCGGAGGGTGCAGATTTGGTGGCCGGGGTGGTGGTAGCCAGGTGGAAAGCATGGCCAGCCGTAGCAAAATGCTTGTTGAAATTCTCGATTATTGTAGATTTATCGGTGGTGATAGTGTTTCCTAGCCTCAGTGCAGTGGGCAGCTGGGAGGAAGTGCTCTTATTCTCCATGGACTTTACAGTGTCCCAAAACTTTTTGGAGTTAGTGCTACAGGATGCAAATTTCTGTTTGAAAAAGTTAGCCTTTGCTTTCCTGACTGCTTGTGTATATTGGTTCCTAACTTCCCTGAAAAGTTGCATATCGCGGGGGCTATTTGATGCTAATGCAGTACGCCACAGGATGTTTTTGTGCTGGTCAAGGGCAGTCAAGTCTGAGGAGAACCAGGGGCTATATCTGTTCTTAGTTCACTTTGTTGCCTTGGCCGTGTGTTTTGGGTCATTGTCATGCTGGAATACCCATCCACGACCCATTTTCAATGCCCTGGCTGAGGGAAGGAGGTTCTCACCCAAGATTTGACGGTACATGGCCCCGTCCATCGTCCCTTTGATGCGGTGAAGTTGTCCTGTCCCCTTAGCAGAAAAACACCCCCAAAGCATAATGTTTCCACCTCCATGTTTGACGGTGGGGATGGTGTTCTTGGGGTCATAGGCAGCATTCCTCCTCCTCCAAACACGGCGAGTTGAGTTGATGCCAAAGAGCTCGATTTTGGTCTCATCTGACCACAACACTTTCACCCAGTTCTCCTCTGAATCATTCAGATGTTCATTGGCAAACTTCAAACGGGCCTGTATATGTGCTTTCTTGAGCAGGGGGACCTTGTGGGCACTGCATAATTTCAGTCCTTCACGGCGTAGTGTGTTACCAATTGTTTTCTTGGTGACTATGTCCCAGCTGCCTTGAGATCATTGACAAGATCCTCCCGTGTAGTTCTGGGCTGATTCCTCACCGTTCTCATTATCATTGCAACTCCACGAGGTGAGATCTTGCATGGAACCCCAGGCCGAGGGAGATTGACAGTTATTTTGTGTAACTTCCATTTGCGAATAATCGCACCAACTGTTGTCACCTTCTCACTAAGCTGCTTTGCGATGGTCTTGTAGCCCATTCCAGCCTTGTGTAGGTCTACAATCCTGTCCCTGACATCCTTGGAGAGCTCTTTGGTCTTGGCCATGGTGGAGAGTTTGGAATCTGATTGATTGATTGCTTCTGTGGACAGGTGTCTTTTATACAGGTAACAAGCTGAGATTTAAGAGTGTGCTCCTAATCTCAGCTTGTTACCTGTATAAAAGACACCTTGGAGCCAGAAATCTTTCTGATTGAGAGGGGGTCAAATACTTATTTCCCTCATTTAAAATGCAAATCAATTCATAAAAATGTTTTGTTGTTATTCTGTCTCTCACTGTTCAAATAAACCTACCATTAAAATTATAGACTGATCATTTCTTTGTCAGTGGGCAAACGTACAAAATCAGCAGGGGATGAAATACTTTTTTCCCTCATTGTATCTAGTATCTAGCTGTCCATTATCAACCAGATGTTTAGTCATTGATGAAGACAGTTTTATGCGCCAGAATATGTTGGGTTTAAATATAGCTGGATAATATTCCAAGAAAAAAAAGCTTAGTTTTCATCGAATTTATGCGCAGGATTGAAGCGCAGATGTTTTCATTGTAAGGCAGTCTCTTAGTGCATAGTTTGGTGTCATAAGTCTTACTCTTACATTCCCCTCAATAGTATTAGAGTTTCAGTACAGACGCACCTGTATGTGTTTTTTGTTCAAAACATAAACTTATCCACTGAAGATCTTTAGTTAGAAGACAAGGCGGTTACCCATGGCACTTAGCCATATGGTGAAGTAAAATGTTAATGGGGGGCGTAAAATGTTTAAAGTTGCCCCCCCAGCTCCTAGCTTGTTGCCGCCTCTACGAGGTAAGAGATCGGATTTCAATGGTACCGAATTGTTTCCCACTAGGTTTCTAAAACCTTTTCAGAAATCTGAGTGCTGTTTACCTTGTTGTATTTCATTGTACATGTGAATACGTGAACGTACCTCATACAGTTGTTCTAGTTATGGTGAAGCTAAGGAATGAAGTACAGTTTTATCATAGTTTTTTATTGTGGTTATTTACAGTTCTCAGGTGTTGACTGGATTTCAATGCATATAATGTATTATGTAATTATTTTTAAGTTAGTATTTGTGTTATGTGTCCAGTTGTATTATTTTAAACACACTGTACTGATATTCTCAGTCATTTGATAGAATATCTACAAGAATAACAATATTTGACATTAAATGTAATACTTTGGGACATTCCTATTGTTTTGTAAATATTGTGCAATTCTGTATTTGGATTCAGTTGAAAGGATGCTCTAGTAAAGACAGAAGCAATGAAACCCTTTTGTGTTTATTCTGTTGGAAACATCTAAACTCAGCAAAAAAATAAACATCCTCTCACTGTCAACTGCGTTTATTTTCAGCAAACTTAACGTGTAAATATTTGTATGAACATAACAAGATTCAACAACTGAGACATAAACAGAACAAGTTCCACAGACATGTGACTAACATAAATTGATGAATGTGTCCCTGAATAAAGGGGGGGGGGGGGTCAAAATCAAAAGTAACAGTCAGTATCTGGTGTGGCCACCAGCTGCATTAAGTACTGCAGTGCATCTCCTCCTCATGGACTGCACCAGATTTGCCAGTTCTTGCTGTGAGATGTTACCCCACACTTCCACCAAGGCACCTGCAAGTTCCCGGACATTTCTGGGGGGAATGGCCCTAGCCCTCACCCTCCGATCCAACAGGTCCCAGACGTGCTCAATGGGATTGAGATCCGGGTTCTTTGCTGGCCATGGCAGAACACTGACATTCCTGTCTTGCAGGAAATCACGCACAGAACGAGCAATATGGCTGGTGGCATTGTCATGCTGGAGGGTCGTGTCAGGATGAGCCTGCAGGAAGGGTACCACATGAGGGAGGAGGATGTCTTCCCTGTAACGCACAGCATTGAGATTGCCTGCAATGACAACAAGCTCAGTCCGATGATGCTGTGACACACCGCCCCAGACCATGACGGACCCTCCACCTCCAAATCGATCACGCTCCAGAGTACAGGCCTCGGTGTAACGCTCATTCCTTCGTTGATAAACGCGAATCCAACCATCACCCCTGGTGAGACAAAACCGCGACTCGTCAGTGAAGAGCACTTTTTGCCAGTCCTCTCTGATCCAGCGACGGTGGGTTTGTGCCCATAGGCGACGTTGTTGCCGGTGATATCTGGTGAGGACCTGCCTTACAACAGGCCTACAAGCCCTCAGTCCAGCCGCTCTCAGCCTATTGTGGACAGTGAGCACTGATGGAGGGATTGTGCGTTCCTGGTGTAACTCGGGCAGTTGTTGTTGCCATCCTGTACCTGTCCCGCAGCTGTGATGTTCGGATGTATCGATCCTGTGCAGGTGTTGTTAGACGTGGTCTGCCACTGCGAGGACGATCAACTGTCCGTCCTGTCTCCCTGTAGCGCTGTCTTAGGCGTCTCACAGTACGGACATTGCAATTTATTGCCCTGGCCACATCTGCAGTCCTCATGCCTCCTTGCAGCATGCCTAAGGCACGTTCACACAGATGAGCAGGGACCCTGGGCATCTTTCTTTTGGTGTTTTTCAGAGTCAGTAGAAAGGCCTCTTTAGTGTCCTAAGTTTTCATAACTGTGACCTTAATTGCCTACCGTCTGTAAGCTGTTAGTGTCTTAACGACCGTTCCACAGGTGCATGTTCATTAATTGTTTATGGTTAATTGAACAAGCATGGGAAACAGTATTTAAACCCTTTACAGTGAAGATCTGTGAAGTTATTTGGATTTTAAAGAATAATCTTTGAAAGACAGGGTCCTGAAAAAGGGACATTTCTTTTTTTGCTGAGTTTATGTTCTCTAGTCCTCGCATTTACAACCAGGGAACATGAAATAAAATGTTGATAACAAATAGATTACTTATCTAAATATATAAATTATATTTGTGATAAACATAGTGGCTCCCCAACCTGTGCCTGGAGACCTACTGTAGTCCATAGTATTTACATGTACTTTCTACACTAGTGTACATTTGAACTGTCAATAAAGTTAACCTGGTTATTAACCTGTTATTACTGAACAAAACACGGTAACTTTCTAAAACAATAGAGAGGATTTAGTGTGGTTTCCAGGCAGGAAGAAAATACTACTCACATTTTATTCAGAAAGATGAAGGTACAGAATCGTCTAGAATGTAATTGTATGCTGTAGCGTTAAAGATTTCCCTTCACTGGAACTAAGGGGCCTAGCCCAAACCATGAAAAACAGCCCCAGACCATTATTCCTCCTCCACCAAACTTTACAGTTGGCACTATGCATTGGGGCAGGCGTCCGTCAGATGGTGAAGAGTGATTCATCACTCCAGAGAATGCGTTTCCACTGCTCCAGAGTCCAATGGCAGCAAGCTTTATACAACTCCAGCCGACGCTTGGCATTGCGCATGGTGATCTTAGGCTTGTGTACGGCTGCTCGGCCATGGAAACCCATTTCATGAAGCTCCCGTTGCTTCCAGAGACAGTTTGGAACTCAATAGTGAGTGTTGCAACCGAGGACAGACTATTTTTACGCGCTACGCGCTTCAGCACTCGGTGGTCCCGTTCTGTGAGCTTGTGTGGTGTACCACTTTGCGGCTGAGCCGTTGTTGCTCCTAGACATTTCCACTTCACAATAACAGAACTTACAGTTGACCGGGGCAGCTTTAGCAGGGCAGAAATTTGACGAACTGACTTGTTGGAAAGGTGGCATCCTACGACACGCTGAAAGTCACTGAGCTCTTCAGTATGGCTATTCTACTGCCAATGTTTGTCTTTGGAGATTGCGTGGCTGTGTGCTCGATTTTATACACCTGTCAGCAACGGGTGTGGCTGAAATTGCATAATCCACTATTTTGAAGGGGTTTCCTCATACTTTTGTGTATATAGTGTATAGCCTGTACCGTTCCATTTCCCCCACTGGCCGGTATAGGCCCATGACTTACAGTACCTTCATCTTCTTCTCACTGGTGTCAATGGTCAGTGGTCCTCTGTAGCTCAGCTGGTAGAGCACGGCGCTTGTAATGCCAAGGTAGTGGGTTCGATCCCCGGGACCACCCATACACAAAAGAATGTATGCACGCATGACTGTAAGTCGCTTTGGATAAAAGCGTCTGCTTAATGGCATATTATATTATATTAATGGTTGAACCCTCAGGGTACATTTTACGGATCAAAATCATGTAGTTGAGGGTCATATCATAGCTCTTTCATAACTCATTAACAACCCTCCTACACATCACAATTGAGTTGGTCATACTGGTCTGGTCTATAACGTACACATGAAAGGTCTATGTATGAATTATATGCAGTCAATGTAAATCCAAGTCTATTTTCCCATTAATAAAGCATTTATAGCTAAGCACTTCATGGAAAGCGACTGTGCAGGTTGCCACTCTGATTTATAACACAGACATTAAAAGGTCAGTTTTCCAGAAGTAGCTAGCTAGCACAGAAAACAATAACTGAGGACTTCGCTTAAGATGGATGATGAAGATGAAGATGAAGATGAACCCATACTGGATGGCCACCGTTTTGCAAGCTCCGACCCAACTTTGCTATTTTGTGATTCTTTTGTCGTTTATTTAAACTTTATATTTCACGAAATGTTTCCGCTATTATTTCTTACAACCGACAATAACTTTTGAACATCAGATTGGTTGTTACTTACCTCGATTCCGGCTTCAATTCCGAACCAATTTTCAGGCTACCGAAGAGGAAACGCTGTTGTTACAGAGCCAAAAGAGTGGGGATCCTATGCGAGATTAAGGCAAAGGGAAAACCGGCCACCTCTCCATTCTACTGGCCAATGTACAGTCACTTAATAATAAGATGGATGACCTCCGATCGCGGATCTGCTACCAACGGGACTCTCGAAACTGCAATATTCTATTTCTTTCAGAAACATGGCTCTCGGGCAACATACCTCCCATGGCTATCCAACTTGATGGATTCTCCATTCACCGTGCAGACAGGAGAGTGGCGTAAGGGAAATCTTCATCAACAACAACTGGTGTGCTGACTCGAGCGCCGTGGAAGTGTCGACCCATTGCTCACCCATCTTGGACTACCTGATGGTCAAATGCCGACCCTTCTACCTCTCGAGGGAGTTTTCAGCTGTGATCGTGACTGTTTTATACATTTTACCTCAGGACCCGCAAAACACCAGTCTAAATGTCAACAGTGAAAAGGCGACTCCGGGATGCTGACCTTCTAGGCAGAGTTGCAAAGAAAAAGCCATATCTCAGACTGGCTAATAAAAAGAAAATATTAAGATGGGCAACTCTGCCTAGAAGGTCAGCATCACAGAGTCGCCTCTTTACTGTTGACGTTGAGACTGGTGTTTTGCGGGTACTATTTAATGAAGCTGCCAGTTGAGGACCTGTGAGGCGCCTGTTTCTCAAACTAGACACTCTAATGTATTTGTCCTCTTGCTCAGTTGTGCACCGGGGCCTCCCACTCCTCCTTCTATTCTGGTTAGAGACAGTTTGCGCTGTTCTGTGAAGGGAGTAGTACACAGCGTTGTACGAGATCTTCAGTTTCTTGGCAATTTCTCGCATGGAATAGCCTTCATTTCTCAGAACAAGAATAGACTGACGAGTTTCAGAAGAAAGTTATTTGTTTCTGGCCATTTTGAGCCTGTAATCGAACCCACAATTGCTGATACTCCAGATACTCAACTTGTCTCAAGAAGGCCAGTTTTATTGCTTCTTTAATCAGCACAACAGTTTTCAGCTGTGCTAATGTAGTATCGCGTCAATGCTGGTAATTATTGCTGTCAAACAAAGGAGTCCGCTCATACTGAACCTTGATCATAAGTTTTATTCATATCACAAGATTTCAGCATGAGTTTACAGGTGTCAAGATCACCCGGAGAACGGAGTCCCAGATTGCAATGGCCGCTCTAACCTCTTCTTCGTTTTTACCCAGTATATATAATCTTCCCAAGATATGGGTGGCTCCCTCTACTGTCCAATCCCCTGTCTACAACACAGACTTCCTGTCTGTTGTATGTGGCGTCACACTAAAAACGGCTCTCTTTCTGCCAAATAAACATCCTCTCAGATTCCACTTAAAAACATTAACAAAGTCATAATCTTCATATGCGACATTCCCCCCTTCGAGACTAAAAAGTCTCGAAAACAAACAGAATAGGATTATGACAAGTAACAATTTATCTTATTGAGTATCTTTAACATTAAACCAAAAACATTTCCCTCTGGAGTGTAAATACCTTTCTATGAAATATGAACAAATCTTTATGAAGTGTGAATACATTACTATGAAATATGAACAAATCTTTATGGAGTGTGAATACATTACTATGAAATATGAACAAATCTTTATGGAGTGTGAGAGCGAAAAACTGTCTGGCAGCCTTCTTTCCAAATATCCATCCATCAATCAAGACAGTAAAATTCTCTCACGGTCCCTCTGCCCCAGGCAACCACCTAGGTACTCCAGATGAATTCATAAATCTTTATCAATGCATTTGAAACTATGATGCAATTAAATACACATGTAAGCCCCTGCAAACAAAATACTATCCAAAAAATGTCCACTCTCAGGCTGGTCGACCCATCGGACCCTACAGTGGATCTCTATCCCTGCCTAGACTCCATGTCCCTAAGCATTCCCGAAATAAACAAAAACATCTAAGATCCCCACATGTATCCAATAACATCAAATATCATTCTACAAAAATGTATACCTAAGAATATGACACACATTATGTATTACACATGCAAATATGTCTATATTTCATTGCAGACACTGGAATGTAGTCCACTACACTTCATCTCCTCCGTAGTCTCCTCTTCCAATGCATCGTTGATGATGGAATCGGAACATTTCCACACCTTCCTTGTTCCATCTCCTCCAGTCATTCTCCTTTCATATTGTCCCTTCATATTGTCCTTGTTTGAGTATTTCAATCTCTACATATTCCCCCAAATGCTTCTGGAAGAAAAGAAAAGACCAAACAGTATCTTTTGCAAAACAACATTTTCAAATTAAAACATCAATATCAACTAAGAATATAAAAAATGATATAAAATGATATATGAATCACATCATCCTATTTCCCCCCTTTGATTCATAACATCATACTAAAATCACACTAATATTGAAAAAAAAAAAAAAATGAAAAATGATCAAATAATCAAAAAGGATATTTATCCATCAATACTCCATCCAGTCCCACTTGTCCATCTTCATCCAGATCAGGAACAGTCAACAACGGCATCTGAGCGTTGTCTCCAGGCATCACAACTCCAACCTATCTCAATATCATAGCTTTCTCAAAGCTTTCTCAAAGGTCAGTAACAAATTACAAACATCACACACAGTGCTATCAAAACTGCTATTAAATCGTAAACCATCACTGCTCCCACTGGGCCTAACTGATCTTGCAACCAAGACTTCGCTGACCATCCAGCTCCTTCAGATCTACCAAATGCATCCCTTATATTCTTCAATGCATCTATAACTATCTGGAATCAAAGTATAGGTAATATTATCAATATGATCTGCCAAAAATGTTACACCATACCATGGAAAAAGTCCCCCCTTCTCTCTTAGACTTATCCTCCAATGATAGGCTTCAAGACTATGAAATGTCGCCATGTCCCTGTTCACCCTACTTCCAAACCTAGATTCAGATTTATCTGTGTCCGGTGCTACCCCTCTTTTAATGGTAAAAACCTCATATGGAAGCTTCAACGTTGACATGTAACAACATCCTGTCCATCCATAGGGTAAGAATATATACGCTTTATCACCACAAACCCTCCAAATATCTCTAAATTTCCCAATAGTCACATTGTCAGGCAAAAGCTAATCTTTCACCATCAAAGTCCTGCTCTTCTTACTAACTGGAACATAAAAAGTAACATTATATTTCTCATTACTAACCTTATGTTCATGCTTACCCAAAGTCATCATATAATCATCACAATCTGATATTCCCATGAACATACCCTTTCTATCATATGTTTTATTAGAACAAAAACAACTTTTAGCCCTCACTGGTTTCACCTCCAATGCTTCAGGGTTCGCTGTTAACTGATTTTCCTTCCCATCTAACAAATTCACATAGGGTAATTCATTTAACCAAGAACACCTAAACCTAGGCTTAAACAAATGTTTTGACAACGACAAAGTAGTTGATTTAGTTGATGTATTAACACCCTTAACTACTTCTAGTGGGAAAGCCACCAATATCCTCTGTGTATTATTTACTGTTGGAGTGGCTACTGTAATATACTTCTCCTGAACTCCTTCGGTGACTGTGGAAGCTTTAACAGACTTCAACTCTTCCATTATAAGCGTCACTTTACGAATTACATAGCCTTTTAACCAATAATTCTTAACCGGAACAAATGTTAATGCTTGCACTAGATAAGTACACATATATTCTCCCTGATCTTTCTCTGTAACATTACGCAAAATAAGTGAACAATCACTCATAACCCTCTTCCACTTCATATCGTTGTACAAAATATACTTCCTTTGACTAGGTGCAACAGCTTCTACTTCTGGTCCTAATAACAATACTTCTTCTCCATAATTATCTCTCCATGTGGGAGGAACGTCCCCTCCCCCACTCCATCTCTCACAGCTACAAGGAAGATGAGCTGTATCACCCATCCTAACCCTAATAACAGTCTTTTCTTCTAAAATTGGTGCTTGAGCTATTGGTTCCCTTGTAATCAAATGCGATACATTTATGGGTTTAATAACTATCAATGTTGAAAGAGTTAAATTGCTTCCCACTGTTGTTATAATATACTAAAGTGTTGATGTCATTGTCGTTGTTTCATCTACTTTCCCCAAAGCTTTGAACTCTTTACTTGTACTTCCATCTATCACCACTAGTGTCACTACATTCACTCTCTCTTCCTACTCTAAACCCTCACTTTCAAACTTTTGATTATAAAAAAATACACCTACAATTACATTTACATTTACATTTTAGTCATTTAGCAGACGCTCTTATCCAGAGCGACTTACAGGAGCAATTAGGGTTAAGTGCCTTGCTCAAGGGCACATTAACGTCATTTAGCAGACGCTCTTAGCCAGAGCGACTCACAAATTGGTGCGTTCACCCTATAGCCAGTGGGATAACCACTTTACAATTGGGGGGGGTAGAAGGATTCCTTTATCCTATCCCAGGTATTCCTTAAAGAGGTGGGGTTTCAAATGTCTCCGGAAGGTGGTGAGTGACTCCGCTGTCCTGGCGTCGTGAGGGAGCTTGTTCCACCATTGGGGTGCCAGAGCAGCGAACAGTTTTGACTGGGCTGAGCGGGAACTATGCTTCCGCAGAGGAAGGGAGCCAGCAGGCCAGAGGTGGATGAGCGCAATGCCCTCGTTTGGGTGTAGGGACTGATCAGAGCCTGAAGGTACAGAGGTGCCGTTCCCCTCACTGCTCCATAGGCAAGCACCATGGTCTTGTAGCGGATGCGAAGCTTCAACTGGAAGCCAGTGGAGTGTGCGGAGGAGGGGGGTGACGTGAGAGAACTTGGGAAGGTTGAACACCAGACGGGCTGCGGCATTCTGGATGAGTTGTAGGGGTTTAATGGCACAGGCAGGGAGGCCAGCCAACAGCGAGTTGCAGTAGTCCAGACGGGAGATGACAAGTGCCTGGATTAGGACCTGTGCCGCTTCCTGTGTAAGGCAGGGTCGTACTCTCCGAATGTTGTAGAGCATGAACCTGCAGGAGCGGGTCACCGCCTTGATGTTGGCGGAGAACGACAGGGTGTTGTCCAGGGTCACGCCTAGGCTCTTCGCACTCTGGGAGGAGGACACAGCGGAGTTGTCAACCGTGATGGCGAGATCATGGAACGGGCAGTCCTTCCCCGGGAGGAAGAGCAGCTCCGTCTTGCCAGGGTTCAGCTTGAGGTGGTGATCCGTCATCCATACTGATATGTCTGCCAGACATGCAGAGATGCGATTCGCCACCTGGTTATCAGAAGGGGGAAAGGAGAAGATTAGTTGTGTATCGTCAGCGTAGCAATGATAGGAGAGACCATGTGAGGATATGACAGAGCCAAGTGACTTGGTGTATAGGGAGAAAAGGAGAGGGCCTAGAACTGAGCCTTGGGGGACACCAGTGGTGAGAGCACGTGGTGCGGAGACAGCTTCTCGCCACGCCACTTGGTAGGAGCGACCGGTCAGGTAGGACGCAATCCAGGAGTGAGCCGCGCCGGAGATGCCCAGCTCGGAGAGGGTGGAGAGGAGGATCTGATGGTTCACAGTATCAAAGGCAGCAGACAGGTCTAGAAGGACAAGAGCAGAGGAGAGAGAGTTAGCTTTAGCAGTGCGGAGAGTCTCCGTGACACAGAGAAGAGCAGTCTCAGTTGAATGACCAGTCCTGAAACCTGATTGGTTTGGATCAAGAAGGTCATTCTGAGAGAGATAGCAAGAGAGTTGGCTAAAGACGGCACGCTCAATAGTTTTGGAAAGAAAAGAAAGAAGGGATACTGGTCTGTAGTTGTTGACGTCATTGGGGTCGAGTGTTGGTTTTTTGAGAAGGGGAGCAACACTCGCTCTCTTGAAGACGGAAGGGACATGGCCAGCGGTCAAGGATGAGTTGATCAGCGAGGTGAGGTAGGGGAGAAGGTCACCGGAGATGGTCTGGGAGGAGGGGATGGGGTCAAGCGGGCAGGTTGTTGGGCGGCCTGCAGTCACAAGTCGCAGGATTTTATCTGGAGAGAGAGGGGAGAAAGAAGTCAAAGCATAGGGTAGGGCAGTGTGAGCAGGACCAGCAGTGTCATTAGACTTAACAAACGAGGATCGGATGTCGTCAACCTTCTTTTTCAAAGTGGTTGACGAAGTCATCCACAGAGAGAGAGGAGGGGGGATTCAGGAGGGAGGAAAATGTGGCAAAGAGCTTCCTAGGGTTAGAGGCAGATGCTTGGAATTTAGAGTGGTAGAAGGTGGCCTTAGCAGCAGAAACAGATGAAGAAAATGTAGAGAGGAGGGAGGAAAAGATGCCAGGTCGGCAGGGAGTTTAGTTTTCTTCCATTTCCGCTCCGCTGCCCGGAGCTCTGTTCTGTGAGCTCGCAGTGAGTCATCAAGCCACGGAGCTGGAGGGGAGGACCGAGCCGGCCGGGAGGATAGGGGACACAGAGAGTCAAAGGATGCAGAAAGGGAGGAGAGGAGGGTTGAGGAGGCAGAATCAGGAGATTGGAGGGAGAAGGATTGAGCAGAGGGAAGAGATGATAGGATGGAAGAGGAGAGAGTAGTGGGAGAGAGAGAGCGAAGGTTGCGGCGGCGCATTACCATCTGTGTAGGGGCAGAGTGAGTAGTGTGGGAGGAGAGCGAGAGAGAAAAGGAAACAAAGTAGTGGTCGGAGACATGGAGGGGAGTTGCAGTGAGATTAGTAGAGGAGCAGCATCTAGTGAAGATGAGGTCAAGCGTATTGCCTGCCTTGTGAGTAGGGGGGACGGTGAGAGGGTGAGGTCAAAAGAGGAGAGGAGTGGAAAGAAGGAGGCAGAGAGAAATGAGTCAAATGTGGACATAGGGAGGTTGAAATCCCCCAAAACTGTGAGGGGTGAGCCATCCTCAGGAAAGGAACTTATCAAGGCGTAAAGCTCATTGATGAACTCTCCAAGGGAACCTGGAGGGCGATAGATGACAAGGATATTAAGCTTAAATGGGCTAGTGACTGTGACAGCATGGAATTCAAATGAGGAGATAGACAGATGGGTTAGGGGAAAAATTGAGAATGTCCACTTGGGAGAGATGAGGATTCCTGTACCACCACCCCTCTGACCAGATGCTCTCGGGGTATGCGAGAACACATGGTCAGACGAGGAGAGAGCAGTAGGAGTAGCAGTGTTTTCAGTGGTGATCCATGTTTCCGTCAGCGCCAGGAAGTCGAGGGACTGGAGGTTGGCATAGGCTGGGATGAAGTCAGCTTTGTTGGCAGCAGAACGGCAGTTCCAGAGGCTGCCTGCGACCTGGAACTCCAGGTGAGGGGTGCGTGCAGGGACCACCAGGTTAGAGAGGCAGCAGCCGCGCGGTGTGGTGCGTTTGTGTAGCCTGTGCAGAGAGGAGAGAACAGGGATAGGCAGAGGCATAGTTGACAGGCTGTAGCAAATGGCTACAAAAATGCAGAGGAGATCGGAATGAAATGAGCTAAGCATCTGGGAGAGGAGAGAGCAGGGCCTCCCTCACCAAAAACTTCTACCTCAGAAACTAAAATTGTTTCACTGAACCACCCGAACAAAAACTCTCCCAACTTCCACCTTTAGAAATCAGAATTGTTGTGAACCACAGCGGTTCAATGTTTAAAGGAATAGACTCAACCCACTTTATTCAGCTAGCTAACTATGACACCATAGCTAACTAGCATGCTAGCATCCAATAACACACAGTTTAACACACAGTTTAGCACCAACACTTGGTCACAACAAACCACCAATAGTGTGTTAACTAGCTAACTAGCATGCTAGCATCCAGTAACACACAGTTTAGCACAAACACTTGGTCACAACAAACCACCAATAGTGTGATAACACACTAAACAGATCATTCGTGTCTGTGTCAAGTTCCTTTCATGACGCAGCAATGATTAAACGTTGGCTAGCTAGGACAAGTATATTGTATTTAGCTACTACAGTACAGTTAGCTGGACGTGTTGGGTAGCTAGCAATGGCCACTGTGTTGACTTTGTTTGAAGAACGGCTAGCTAGCTAGCTTCGTGCTACACCCGGCACACAATGGCTACTGTGTTGACTCTGACTGTTCGAAAAAAACGGCTAGTTAGCTCGCTTCGTGCTACAGCCGGCACGGCCGAAGACACTGCCAAGACACACCAATAGTATGATAACACACTAAACAGATCATTCGTGTCTGTGTCAAGTTCCTTTCATGACGCAGCAATGATTCAACGTTGGCTAGCTAGGACAAGTATATTGTATTTAGCTACTACAGTACAGTTAGCTGGTCGTGTTGGGTAGCTAGCAATGGCCACTGTGTTGACTTTGTTTGAAGAACGGCTAGCTAGCTAGCTTCGTGCTACACCCGGCACACAATTACCTTGATCTTCCTGCTGGGAATTGTAAATATAGATACTCAATCACCCTCAATCTTCTCTTATCATTCAGCAACGCATACTTTCTCAATGCATCTGCTCCTAACAGATCTAAACTCCTACCATATCTATCTTCCCACTGAACTCTAAATTTCCCTTCACCACTGTTCTCTCTCTCTTACTACTAACTTTGAAACTTAGCTTACTGCCCTAGAGCTCCTTCAACCCTAGTTCTCATAACTTTTTTAATCTAATCTTTTCTCCTAACCTTTAAAACTTTTCCGCTGATCTATTCACAAAATTCCTTTACCACCAATTTTTAGAATATGTGATCGGGAAGTCCCCACCTGCTTCTGACTTCTTCACACACAGACTTGGCAAACGACTAAACATCTTTTAGCCTAGTCTGAAATCTCTTGGTGTAGGAATGTAACCCAGAATAAATCACCCCTTTTAACTTTATTTTCCAGACAGATTGTCTAATAGGCAGTCTAATAGATTCCCAAAAACCCTACTCTTTTAAAATCTTCTACCAGACAGCTGTCTAGTTTACATCTTATTGTACAGTTCAATTTACACAATGCATCTCTTCCCAACAATGCAATAGGTATATGTTCTAATACCAGTATGTGTATTTTAATTTATCTTTGATTTTTATAGCAGATCTCAATTGGTTCCTTAAGAGTAATCAACTGTTTTACTCCCTCAAATCCCTATCCTAATTAGTTAATTTTACATAGTGAGATGTTTAACCTCTTTAGGCTCAACACAGATAAAAGCTTTTCCACTATTCACCATCATTTCTCATAGTCCTTTGTTTTCACTTCAATTGTTAGATATTTTTCTTCCTAATTGGTGCTATCAGCTGACACCCCCCTTCGGATCTTCTAGGCACTCTAGAATCCTTGCTCCTTTAAGGGTTCACCTGGAGAACAGGTGATCTTCACTTGCTCCTTTATCTTCCTCAGAAATTTCCTCTGTTGTTTCCTCCTGGCCCATTGCACTCACAGGTAAAGTAACCAACCTGTCCACAATTATAACACTCTTCTGAAAGTTGCTGGAAGTGTGGCTGAAACCTTCCTCCTCCTTCTAAGCCTTCTCGTCCTCTTCCTCTCCAATTCTGTGTCTGTCCAGAAACTGGCTGTGGATATGGAACAACTGGTACCGCCCTTGGTGGCTGGTACAATTGCATTTGACCTTGTTCAGTTGAAGCTGTAGCAGTGATTGTTGATTTGGTTCACTCTGATTCTTCATAACCAAAGCTTCTCTTCTCCTTCTTATTCTCCACCAGTTGTATTTGATTGAGTTTTCTGAGAGTTTCTTGGTCCTGTTCCTTTTTGTTGTTGACATATCAGTATTCTTCAAAAGCTTATATTCTAAGTTTTGTCCCCGAAATATCATCTTCCATCATCTTCTTACTAGTGGCCTTTTTCCTTGGCCTCAATGTATTCTTCTCCTCCAATTCTTGGGATTCTTTTCTCAGCAGTTTTTTCTTCTCTTCTGTATCTTCAGCTTCTCGAGTTGTACTTTGCAGTTCTCTTACTTCTTCTAAACTATTCGCCTTATCCCGGCATGATACGCATCGGTCTATATCTCTTTCTATTTCTTCTGTGCTAATCATTGTTGAACAAAATCCTCTTGAACATAAAGCACCTTTAATCTCCAAATCTTCATTGCTTTCTCCATCTTCACTTTCATCAGAGATCAAATCTCTAGTATCCTTCTTCTTTCCTCTCTTGCCAACTTCCTTCTGATCACAGAGTCATATCCACCCATGATCTCTTCTCAATCACTCTCATCTTCATCATCATCATCTTCAAGTTCCATCTTCCTTAACCTCACTCTTCTCTTCCAGACATCTCATTTTCTTCCTTCTTTTGGAGTTTTGGATTCATCTTTATCGTCGTTTCTGCTTCTCCTCTCTCTATTATTCGTTCATCTTCATCTCTGATGCAATAATCACCCTCCTGGATGATCACTGGAAGCTGAGGATAAACATCCCTAAGCTCTACTTCCTTCTCATAAGGTGGGGGTCTATTTGCTGAATCCGTATGTGAGAAAGGTATACTGACTTCTGCCCTTAGTTTTTCTGTTGCCTTCTCTTCCTTTAGCATTTTCTCTATACCTTTGTTTCTCTTATATAATCAAAAACAATTTTTTATTTCTATATCCTATTTTACCAATTTATCAATTAGTGGCTATCTTACCACAACCCATCCGGAAAGTAAATGCAAGTAGTCAACTTCAGAGCAATCCAAAAATAAAGACTTCCAATCCTACAACACTACAATACCCATAAACCCCCTTGCTTTATAAGCACCCAATTATCTTAATTTTACAGAATAATGTCAGTACTCGATTCCCAACACAACTGTAATCAAACCAAGTGATGCACAGAAACTCCAAAATGCACATTTTATTCAATTGATCAGTCTGTTGCCAAGTCTCTGTGAAATTGTCATAACATCAGATATCCTGTAGGGGAAGATTTTGTAAACAGAACAGCACCAAAACCTTTTGACTCGATCCTCTGTCGCGTCACCCCTTCTCACGTGATGTACACGTCAGCACCTCCTCTCTTTCTCTCTCTCTCGTCCCATCGCCTCTCATATGACAAAAGAGCATAGAAACAGACAAGAATTTAGCAGTTTATGCAATCACTGAGTCACTTCAACCATTCAATATTCCTCCACTCACATTCGCTCTAAGAATTAACTCAGGAATAAACAGCTCAATAACATTTTTATTTTATTTATTTACTTAATTATTTTTATTTTTAATACGTCAACATATCTCTCTCATTTATCAATTCAATAGGTCTCAAGAAAACAGTTTCATCTTTAACCAACAGCCGATGTAACAACTAGAAGATTCCATTCGTGTTCAAATCTCTTCTCTTTGTTCCTTCGTCTGTGTCTCTGTCTTCCCCCTTGCAGTGTAACAGAGGACCCATTCTCCCTACGTCACTCTAGTGTCGTAAAATCCCACTTGTTGTAGTGTAGTAAAATCCCACGTGTTGTAGTGTAGTGCCGTAAAATCAAACGTGTCATAATCTAGTGTAGTAAAATCCCACGTGTTGTAGTGTAGTGCCGTAAAATCAAACGCATGCGCGGTACATTTATCAATATGATTTCACCGTGGACGGGAGCTTCTCAGCTCTCTCCCCAACCCAAACAGACAGTTAACAGTCCTGCTGTAACTTCGTCTTCTCCTCATAGTCAAACAACATTTAACAGAGCTCACAAAGCATAGAACCTAAATTCTACACACACAAACATAATTTAAGAGGCTTTATTCCATCGCAATGGCCCTCTAAGGTCACATGTTAGCATGCAGCATGTAACACAATTAGCATTTAGCATTAGCATTTAGCCTTAGCATATATGTACCATGTGGCGTGCAACATGTAACAATGTAACCTGCATTGCCCTTTTTCTTTGTCTTATTCTCTACCTTTTATGCTGCCGTGAGTTCAATGGATATCTACTGAGAGGTCCCCCCAAACAGATACCCCGTCGGATAGAAGATGAGCAGTAACCACAATCAAATATATTCCATCGTCTCGAGTTCCCAGAACCCACCTAATCACACCGAATGCGTTATCAGGATTTTAGGCCCACCCTATAGGTCGCCCCCCTGGGGTCTTTACAAGATTGCAATGCCCTAATGCAGGGGTGTCAAACGTACGGCCCGCGGGCCGGATCAGGCCCGCAAACGGGTTTAATCCGGCCCGCGAGATGATTTCGAAAAAATAAAAAAAAATGATTTTTATTTTTTATTTTTTTTTTATAAAAATGCGCTGCAATTTTTCAATAAAATAAACTGCTGTTCCAATTGCGTCCACTGGATGGCGCAATAACAATTGTGTTAAATATAATAATAATATAATAAACGTGTTAAGCAAGCAAACTGTTTATACCGGGGCAGAGCAAGTAGGTCAAGCACGTGCAGCCAATGAGCTACTTTGTTTTGCCCGCGATATTTATTACGGCTTCTACTTTTAACATTATGTGCTTTGGCACCCTCATTGCCCCAATATGTCTCTGTCAAAAAAGAGAAAAGTGGACGCAGAGTGCAAGATGGCGAAGTAGTGCAGTCCTGTTTCTGTCGTGTGTCTGTAAATAGCCTGTAAATACCCTGTTTTTTTGTATTTTTCGTACATATCCCTATCAGACTTTTCATCCTTCTACAAAATATACTTTCCTGCAACCCGCCTCACTCAATGTGGAACGGATTCTATTTTTGACTTACCTTTATCTAGAATCTAGAATCTCCAGTTGAAACTAGCTAGCCAGCTAACTAGCTACTTGCTATTAGCCACAGCTAGCGGTGTTTCACCAGAACATTGGATTTTTTTCCGCGGGATTAATTTTAATCACTGGACATTGATCACCGGATATTCGGCCAGTCTGCACAGCGCGTTATCGACCCAGAACATATCAGTTTTTCCGCCGGAATCACTGAATCACTGGACCTTTAACTCCGGATTCATCGCTACCAGCTGGCTACAACAAAACGGACGCTGTGGTCTGGCTAATCATCCTGAGCTAGGCCCATCTCCCGGCTATCTACCTCTCTGTCAACCGGACGGGACCACCTAGTGTTGACACGGAGCCCCGCCGATCCTACACGACTGGTCTGCCGACGAAATCGTCTGATGTGGTTACGACGTTAACCACGAAGATTCCATCCATCGGCTAGCCCTGGCCCGCTAGCACACGCTATCCGTGGCCTCTTACTCACTAAACTGAACTAGCTACTGAACTAGCTACTTGCTATTAGCCACAGCTAGCGGTGTTTCACCCAAAACATTGGATTTTTTTCCGCTGGATTAATTTTAATCATTGGACATTGATCACCGGATATTCGGCCAGTCTGCACAGCGCGTTATCGACCCAGATCATATCAGTTTTTCCGCCGGAATCACTGAATCACTGGACCTTTAACTCCGGATTCATCGCTACCAGCTGGCTACAACAAAACGGACGCTGTGGTCTGGCTAATCATCCTGAGCTAGGCCCATCTCCCGGCTATCTACCTCTCTGTCAACCGGACGGGACCACCTAGTGTTGACACGAAGCCCCGCCGATCCTACACGACTGGTCTGCCGACGAAATCGTCTGATGTGGTTACGACGTTAACCACGAAGATTCCATCCATCTGCTAGCCCTGGCCCGCTAGCACACGCTATCCGTGGCCTCTTACTCACAAGTGCTTCACCACCGGACCTTATGATAACTCAGCTATACAGCTGATATCTGCTGGACTGTTCCTTTTTACGGTACTACATCCTGTTTATGTTTAGCCTCAGCCCAAACATGGTTAGTTTATTGTTGTTTCGGTTATTTCTAATTGTACTATATCACTGTAGACCCCCCAGCCTAGCTAAACCTGCCTTAGATAGCTCCTTTGTCCCTCCCCCATACACTCAGAGACCGACTCAATTGATGCCTCTAGAGATACTATCTCTTTCATTGTTACCCAACGCTTAGGTTTACCTCCACTTTACTCATATCCTTCCATATCCTTGTCTGTACATAATGCCCTGAATCTTTTCTATAACACCCGGAAATCTGCCCCCTTTATTCTATGTACCCAACGCACTAGAAGACCAGTTCTTAAAGCCTTTAGCCGTATCCTTATTCTAGTCCTCCTCTGTTCCTCTGGTGATGTAGAGGCTAACCCAGGCCCTGCAGCCCTCAGTATCACTCCTACTCCCCAGGCGCTATCATTTGATGACTTCTGTAATCGCAAAAGTCTTGGTTTCTTGCACATAAATATCAGAAGTCTACTTCCTAAGTTTGAGTTATTCACTGCGTTAGCACACTCTGCCAACCCTGATGTTCTAGCAGTGTCTGAATCCTAGCTCAGGAAGGCCACCAAAAATTCTGAAATTTCCATCCCCAACTATAACATTTTCCGTCTAGATAGAACTGCCAAAGGGGGGTGGAGTTGCAATCTACTGTAGAGATAGCCTGCAGAGCTCCATCATACTATCCAGGTCTGTGCCCAAACAGTTTGAGCTTCTACTTCTAAAAATCCACCTTTCCAGAAATAAGTCTCTCACTGTTGCCGCTTGCTACAGACCCCCTCAGCCCCCAGCTGTGCCCTGGACACCATATGTGAATTGATTGCCCCCCATTTATCCTCAGAGTTTGTACTGCTTGGTGACCTAAATTGGGATATGCTTAATACCCCAGCCATCCTACAATCCAAGCTAGATGCCCTCAACCTCACGCAAATTATCAACGAACCTACCAGGTACAACCCTAAATCCGTAAACATGGGTACCCTCATAGATATCATCCTGACTAACATACCCTCTAAATACACCTCAGCTGTCTTCAACCAGGATCTCAGCGATCACTGCCTTATTGCCTGCGTCCGTAACGGGTCCGCGGTCAAACGACCACCCCTCATCACTGTCAAACGCTCCCTAAAACACTTTAGCGAGGAGGCCTTCCTAATTGACCTGGCCCAGGTATCCTGGATGGATATAGATCTCATTCCGTCAGTAGAGGATGCCTGGTTGTTCCTTAAAAGTAATTTCCTCTCAATCTTAAATAAACATGCCCCATTCAAAAAATACAGAACTAAGAACCGATATAGCCCCTGGTTCTCCTCAGACTTGACTGCCCTTGACCAGCACAAAAACATCCTGTGGCGTACAGCATTAGCATCAAATAGCCCCCGCGATATGCAACTTTTCAGGGAAGTTAGGAACCAATATACACAAGCAGTCAGGAAAGCAAAGGCTAACTTTTTCAAACAGAAATTTGCATCCTGTAGCACTAACTCCAAAAAGTTTTGGGACACTGTAAAGTCCATGGAGAATAAGAGCACTTCCTCCCAGCTGCCCACTGCACTGAGGCTAGGAAACACTATCACCACCGATAAATCTACAATAATCGAGAATTTCAACAAGCATTTTGCTACAGCTGGCCATGCTTTCCATCTGGCTACCACTAACCCGGCCACCAACTCTGCACCCTCTGCTGCAACTTGCCCATGCTTCACACAAATTCAGACAGCTGATGTTTTGAAAGCGCTGCAAAATCTGGACCCCTACAAATCAGCTGGGCTAGACAATCTGGACCCTTTCTTTCTAAAACTAGCCGCCGAAATTGTCGCAACCCCTATTACTAGTCTGTTCAACCTCTCTTTCATAACGTCTGAGATCCCCAGAGATTGGAAAGCTGCCGCGGTCATCCCCCTCTTCAAAGGGGGTGACACTCTAGATCCAAACTGCTACAGACCTATATCCATCCTGCCCTGCCTTTCGAAAGTATTCGAAAGCCAAGTTAACAAACAGATCATCGACCATTTCGAATACCACCGTACCTTCTCCGCTATGCAATCCAGTTTCCGAGCTGGTCACGGTTGCACTTCAGCCACGCTCAAGGTCCTAAACGATATTATAACCGCGATTGATAATAGACAGTACTGTGCAGCCGTCTTCATCGACCTGGCCAAGGCTTTCGACTCTGTCAACCACCGCATTCTTATTGGCAGACTAAATAGCCTTGGTTTCTCAAATGACTGCCTCGCCTGGTTCACCAACTACTTCTCAGATAGAGTTCAGTGTGTCAAATCGGAGGGCCTGTTGTCTGGACCTATGGCAGTCTCTATGGGGGTGCCACAGGGTTCAATTCTTGGGCCGACACTTTTCTCCGTGTATATCAATGATGTCGCTCTTGCTGCTGGTGACTCTCAGATCCACCTCTACGCAGAGCGACACCATTTTGTATACATCTGGCCCTTCATTGGACACTGTGTTAACAAACCTCCAAACGAGCTTCAATGCCATACAACAATCCTTCAGTAGCCTTCAACTGCTCTTAAACACTAGTAAAACTAAATGCATGCTTTTCAATCGAACGCTGCTAGCACCCGCCCACCCGACTAGAAACACCACTCTCGACGGGTCTGACCTAGAGTATGTGGACAACTACAAATATCTAGGTGTCTGGTTAGACTGTAAACTCAACTTCCAGACTCACATAAAGAATCTCCAATCCAAAGTTAAATCTAGAATCGGCTTCCTATTTCGCAACAAAGCCTCCTTCACTCATGCTGCCAAACATGCCCTCGTAAAACTGACTATCCTACCGATCCTTGACTTCGGCGATGTCATTTACAAAATAGCCTCCAACACTCTACTCAGCAAATTGGATGTAGTCTATCACAGTGCCATCCGTTTTGTCTCCAAAGCCCCATACACTACCCACCACTGTGACCTGTACGCTCTTGTTGGCTGGTCCTCACTACATGTTCGTCGTCAAACCCACTGGCTCCAGGCCATCTATAAATCACTGCTAGGCAAATCCCCGCCTTATCTTAGCTCATTGGTCACCATAGCAGCACCCACTCGTAGTCTGCGCTCCAGCAGGTATATCTCTCTGGTCATTCCCAAAGCCAACACCTCCTTTGGCCGCCATTCCTTCCAGTTCTCTGCTGCCAATGACTGGAACGAATTGCAAAAATCTCTGAAGCTGGAGACTCTTATCTCCCTCAATAACTTTAAGCATCAGTTGTCAGAGCACCTTACCGATCACTGCACCTGTACACAGCCCATCTGAAATTAGCCCACCCAACTACCTCATCCCTATATTGTTATTTATTTTGCTCTTTTGCACCCCAGTATCTCTATTTGCACATAATCTCTTGCACATCTAGCATTCCAGTGTTAATACTATTGTAATTATTCTGCACTATAGCCTATTTATTGCCTTACCTCCATAACTTGCTACATTTGCACACACTGTATATATATTTTCTGTTGTATTTCTGACTTTATGTTTTTTTTTTACCCCATATGTAACTCTGTGTTGTTTTTATTGCACTACTTTGCTTTATCTTGGCCAGGTCGCAGTTGTAAATGAGAACCTGTTCTCAACTGGCTTACCTGGTTAAATAAAGGTGAAAAAAAAAAAAAAAAAAAAGAGTGTTCCAAGAAAAATGGTCATCCTATTTAATCACGGAATTGAATGGGAAAGCTGTATGTTTGGTGTGTTCAGAGCATGTTGCAGTGCTGAAAGAATATAACCTTCGTCGCCACTATGTGAGTCTTCATGCCGACAAATATGACAACTTTCAAGGACAGCGGAGATGAGAGAAGGTGAATGAACTGTTGGCGGGTCTGAAGAAACAGCAGTCTGTGTTTACTCACAGCCGAGACATCAGTGACGCTGCAGTGAAAGCTAGCTACCTCATTGCTAATGAAATCGCAGTGGCTTCAAAACCATTTAGTGAGGGTGAATTTGTAAAAACATGCATGATGAAGGCAGCGGAGATTGTGTGCCCTGAAAAGCGGCAGGCTTTTGCAAATATCAGCCTGACAAGAAACACAGTTGCAGACAGGATTTCCGATCTTTCAGTGGATTTGGACAGCCAGTTGAAGCAAAAAGTAAAGTCATTTATTGCGTTTTTGGTTGCAATTGATGAAAGCACGGACATTACAGATGTTGCACAACTGGCCATTTTTTCATCCGCGGAGTTGATGACACATTGACCGTCACCGAGGAGTTCGTGGAGTTGGTGCCGATGACAGATACAACGACAGCAGCTGATATTTTTACCGCACTCGTCGGCGCGCTGGACAGGGTCGGAGTGGACTGGTCCCACGCTGTCAGCCTGGCTACAGATGGTGCGCCCTCAATGATTGGGAAAAAAGCAGGCGTTGTGACAAAGTTCAGAGAGAAAGTGCAATCTGCAAATGGAGGACGTGATTTTTTGACTTTTCACTGTATTTTGCACCAGGAGGCTTTGTGTTGCAAGTCATTAAAGATGGATAACGTCATGAAGGTGGTCATCCAAACTGTTAATTTCATCCGATCCAGAAGCCTGAATCACCGTCAGTTTGACAGCCTTCTCAGAGAGAAAGACCACATCTATGGCCTGCCATACCACACTGAGGTAAGATGGTTAAGCCGAGGTGCTGTGCTGAGGCGTTTCTTTGATTTACGAGAAGAAATTGAACAGTTCATGGAAGAAAAGGGCAAACCAGTGTTAGAATTTCATTCCGCAGAATGGATGCCGGACCTTGCATTTATGGTGGATGTTACACAGCACCTGAATAACTTGAACAAACAGCTGCAAGGGCGCAACAAAGTTGTCACGCAGTATTATGACAGCATACGTTCTTTCAAGTTGAAGCTGTCATTGTGGGAGACGCAACTTGCCGGTGGTGATGCAGCTCACTTCCCCTGTCTGAAAAATGTGTGCGCGACCCAACATGTGGCAGACATGAAGCGGTTCAAAGATAAAATAACTGGACTGTTACGGGAGTTTGAGCAACGCTTTCAGATTTATGTTTATATGTTTTTATGTTGATGTGCTATTGATTTTATTTTATTTGTATATTTAACCTATTATTGACTCTGTGGTTCTTGCACTTGTTTGGGGAACAGGATTTCATAATTTTTATCTACATTTCTGCCTGAGAAATGACACCCTGATATAGTTCTGTGATCTGTGAAACAGTTCTGTTAATCACTGAGGCATTGTGTGTTTGTGTGTTCTTTTTCTTTAGAATTTTCAAATAAACTTGACATGTTTTATGATTAATAGTGATGTTGTGCTTGTACTATTTTGGACACACTGTCCTCAGGCTCCAGCTTTATGTTGTATGTTGATCGTATTAAAACAAAGAAAACAATCTGAAGTTGTTGTTTTTAAGTTATATATACCATGATTTTTCCGGTCCGGCCCACTTGGGAATAGATTTTCCTCCATGTGGCCCCTGAGCTAAAATGAGTTTGACACCCCTGTTCTAGACGATTCTGTGCTTCCAACTTTGTGGCAACAGTTTGGGGAAGACCCTTCCCTGTTTCAGCATGTCAATGCCCCTGTGCACAAAGCGAGGTCCATAAAGAAATGGTTTGTCGAGACCGGTGTGGAAGAACTTGACTGGCCTGCACAGAGCTCTGACCTCAACCCTATTGAACACCTTTGGGTTTAATTGAAACACTGACCGCGAGCCAGGCCTAATTGCTCAACATCAGTGCCTGACCTCACTAATGCTCTTGTGGCTGAATGGAAGCAAGTCCCCGCAGCAATGTTCCAACATCTAGGGGAAAGCCTTCCCAGAAGAGTGGAGGCTGTTATAGCAGCAAAGGGGGGACCAACTCCATATTAATGCCCATGATTTTGGAATGAGATTATCAAAATAAACTCTCTACCACATGTTCTTTTGGGAAAGCCTATTTGATTCTGAGTTCGGACATATACACTTTGTATGTGTAAACTATTTCTAAGATGCATACTTATTTCTAAGATGCATACTTTCAGTTTTTTCGAACTCACTTCTCTCGCGCATAAGCATAGAGAGAGGCTGGCGCTGCTGGTGCTGGCACATGCTCAGATCAAACACACCGCTGCAGTTGACGTCCCCGAGCTGACAAGGTAAAAATCAGTCGTTCTGCCCATGAGCAAGGCAGTTCCCCGGGTGCCAATGATGTGGATGTCGATTAAGGCAGCGAGAGAGAGACACAGCGAGAGAGAGAGAGAGAGAGAGAGAGACAGAGACAGAGACAGAGACAGAGACAGAGAGAGAGATAGAGATAGAGATAGAGATAGAGATAGAGAGAGAGAGAGAGAGAGAGAGAGAGAGAGAGAGAGAGAGAGAGAGAGAGAGAGAGAGAGAGAGAGAGAGAGAGAGAGAGAGAGAGAGAGAGAGAGAGAGAGAGAGAGAGAGAGAGAGAGAGAGAGAGAGAGAGAGAGAGAGAGAGAGAGAGAGAGAGAGCGAGAGCGAGAGCGAGAGCGAGAGCGAGAGCGAGAGCGAGAGCGAGAGCGAGAGCGAGAGAGAGCTTGAGAGCTTTATGGAGAATTAATAACAAGGAAAGCACCCTGCTAATGGTCCTTAAAGGCCTTAATTTAAATACCCCATTATCACGCACACGCACATACACCCACACACACACCCTGTTAAAATATTAAAACAACCAACCTACCACCACTGATGCCATCAAGACACATTTCCTCTAAGTGTTGTTGAGTGAAAATGATAACCTGCTAATTTATTATTAATAAGAATGAATGGTTAGCACTTTGGCTTCCCGTCTATCGATCTCTGATACTCTCCACTACGACAGAGTGGCTTTCAATTAGTTTTTCCCGTTCGTACAATGAGAAGGAAGAGATAACACTAGCCTAATTTTTGGCCACACCAGCCAACAAACTCTACACCAGCCAACAAACTCTACACCAGCCAACAAACTGTAAACCAGCCAACAAACTGTTAACCAGCCAACAAACTCTACACTAGCCAACAAACTGTTAACCAGCCAACAAACTCTACACCAGCCAACAAACTCTACACCAGCCAACAAACTCTACACCAGCCAACAAACTCTACACCAGCCAACAAACTGTTAACCAGCCAACAAACTCTACACCAGCCAACAAACTCTACACCAGCCAACAAGCTCTACACCAGCCAACAAACTGTAAACCAGCCAACAAACTGTTAACCAGCCAACAAACTCTACACCAGCCAACAAACTCTACACCAGCCAACAAACTCTACACCAGCCAACAAACTGTTAACCAGCCAACAAACTGTTAACCAGCCAACAAACTCTACACCAGCCAACAAACTGTTAACCAGCCAACGAACTCTACACTAGCCAACAAGCTCTACACCAGCCAACAAATTGTAAACCAGCCAACAAACTCTACAACATGTATACGTATATCTGCCTTGTACATCTGCCTTATTCACTACCATCGATTGCTCTAGAATTCCTATTCAAGCCTATTCCTTCTCCTTTTGCGCCGTTCACCAATGCAACCAAAATGTAGAATAATTATTACAAACCCTTAGTCGACAGCAACAAAAACACATCAGCACGCACCCAAGTAATTTACACGGTACATCTTTCCAATGCACCCATAAGCCAGCGAACCAACTAGCGCCCAAAATTGGTGAGGAATCTCACCTTATCCTGCTTGAGCGGGAGTCACCTCGCGGCTCACGAATGGAACAAAAGGAAGATGCAGACCGACCCCGGACGAGCCCCCATTTGTAGTATCGCGTCAATGCTGGTAATTATTGCTGTCAAACAAAGGAGTCCGCTCATACTGAACCTTGATCATAAGTTTTATTCATATCACAAGATTTCAGCATGAGTTTACAGGTGTCAAGATCACCCGGAGAACGGCGTCCCAGATTGCAATGGCCGCTCTAACCTCTTCTTCGTTCTTACCCAGTATATATAATCTTCCCAAGATATGGGTGGCTCCCTCTACTGTCCAATCCCCTGTCTACAACACACACTTCCTGTCTGTTGTATGTGGCGTCACACTAAAAACGGCTCTCTTTCTGCCAAATAAACATCCTCTCAGATTCCACTTAAAAACATTAACAAAGTCATAATCTTCATATACGACACTAACATAATTGTAAAAGGGTTTTCTAATGATCAATTAGCCTTTAAAATGATAAACTTGGATTAGCAAACACAACGTGCCATTGGAACACAGGACTGATGGTTGCTGATAATGGGCCTCTGTACGCCTATGTAGATAGTCCATTAAAAATCAGCTGTTTCCAGCTACAATAGCCATTTACAACATTAACACTGTCTACACTGTATTTCTGATCAATTTGATGTTATTTTAATGGACAAAAAAATTTGATTTTCTTTTGAAAACAAGGACATTTCTAAGTGACCCCAAACTTTTGAAAGGTAGTGTACATTTTAAGGACACAGTGTATTTTACATTTTGGCTTTTCTTGAATAGATTTAATAAAGATACATATTCAAACTGTATTAAATATACTATGAGTAAAACATACAAACACAGGGTGTTAAAGCTAGCTAGAATTTCTAATGTAGCTAGATACTTTAGCTAGCTAGCAGCTAGCTAAGCCCCTGTCACAATGTCAACACGTTTTCCAACTCCGTCAATAAACATTACAAAATCATCATAAAACCCATGAAACATGTAATTAACGATGTTATTTCACTATTTACATTGTACTTTACTTTTGCACATTACAAACCTTTTAAAACAGGACATATTAAAGACAGAAACCAGTTGCTTTCATTTTGGCTGCAGAGGAGTCTTTCTGCTGACAGTTGACAGCCCAGCGTTCTTCTGGCTTCTTAGCTTTTTTTCTTATTTTAAATGTGCAAACGTACAGTCATAAACAAAGGTTAGTAAACAAAGGTTAATTACAGTGAGGGAAAAAAAGTATTTGATCCCCTGCTGATTTTGTACGTTTGCCCACTGACAAAGAAATGATCAATCTATAATTTTAATGGTAGGTTTATTTGAACAGTCAGAGACAGAATAACAACAAAATAATCCAGAAAAACGCATGTCAAAAATGTTATAAATTGATTTGCATTTTAATGAGGGAAATAAGTATTTGACCCCCTCTCAATCAGAAAGATTTCTGGCTCCCAGGTGTCTTTTATACAGGTAACGAGCTGAGATTAGGAGCACACTCTTAAAGGGAGTGCTCCTAATCTCAGTTTGTTACCTGTATAAAATAAACCTGTCCACAGAAGTAATCAATCAATCAGATTCCAAACTCTTCACCATGGCCAAGACCAAAGAGCTCTCCAAGGATGTCAGGGATAAGATTGTAGACCTACACAAGGCTGGAATGGGCTACAAGACCATCGCCAAGCAGCTTGGTGAGAAGGTGACAACAGTTGGTGCGATTATTCGCAAATGGAAGAAACACAAAATAACTGTCAATCTCCCTCGGCCTGGGGCTCCATGCAAGATCTCACCTTGTGGAGTTGCAATGATCATGAGAACGGTGAGGAATCAGCCCAGAACTACACGGGAGGATCTTGTCAATGATCTCAAGGCAGCTGGGACCACAGTCATCAAGAAAACGATTGGTAACACACTACGCCGTGAAGGACTGAAATCCTGCAGCGCCCGCAAGGTCCCCCTGCTCAAGAAAGCACATATACAGTGGGGGAAAAAAGTATTTAGTCAGCCACCAATTGTGCAAGTTCTCCCACTTAAAAATATGATACTTTTCATGGCAACTCGAACCTTCAGCTCCCTCCACAGATTTTCTATGGGATTAAGGTCTGGAGACTGGCTAGGCCACTCCAGGACCTTAATGTGCTTCTTCTTGAGCCACTCCTTTGTTGCCTTGGCTGTGTGTTTTGGGTCATTGTCATGATGGAATACCCATCCACGACCCATTTTCAATGCCCTGGCTGAGGGAAGGAGGTTTCTCACACAAGATTTGATGGTACATGGCCCCGTCCATCGTCCCTTTGATGCAGTGAAGTTGTCCTGTCCCCTTAGCAGAAAAACACCCCCAAAGCATAATGTTTTTTTTTTTTTTTTTTTTTTTCGGGGGGATGGATCAGCTTAATATTGCAGATAGATTGTATCTTCTATCAATGTAATTGTCTGCATCACTTCCAATCCCCCATGTTTTTTTTATTTTTTATATATATATTCCCCTTTATGACTTTTCAACCCCACCATCCTTTCCCTACTTGGAGTAAATTAGTGAACAACAACGCCCAGGCCTCTACTTCCGGTCTATACTTACTATCTACACCTTATGGACAGAGTTAATTTTACAATAATTCTATATCTATATCTATATATATATATATATATATATATATATTTATTAATTTTTTTGCTCCTGAACTTCTTCTACTCTCAACCTCTCCGATCATTTTCATGATGTCCATCCGGTTTGCTTCTAAATGCCATATCTTTCTAACTGTGCTCTTTCCCAAAAGCTCCCAACATACAACCTATATACTTATTATGGACACAGTATGCTTACATTATTAGCTATCTTTGTTATTATTTGTTGTTATTTGTTATTAGTCCCATCCTTCAACTCTATTCAATACCTCCCATCTATCTCTTAACACCATCCATATAGGATTTCTATACTGTGATGTTTTACAAAAGTTCTGAACCTTTCTATTCTCATTGCTTCTACAGATTGTGAATTAAAATAAACATTTTTGCTAAAAGTATTATTATATTATTGATTGATTGACTATGACTTTTCAGATCACCCAGTAATGCTATCTGCAAGGTTAGTTCCAGGTAAATATTGCAATCCTTTAGCCATTCCTGGACCTGTGTCCAAAAACAAGCTACAAATGGACAGAACCAAAACAAATGATCTAATGATTCTATCTCTTCACAGCAAAATCTGCAGAGCTGGGAAGATTGTATCCCCCCATATAAATAACATTCTATTGGTAGCAAGAATTTTATATAATAATTTAAATTGAAAGATTCTAATTTTTTGAATCCGGTGTCGTTTTGCGTGTCAGTTCATAAACACTATGCCATGGGATCGGTACGTCAAAGATCTCTTCCCAACTATTTTGCAATCTATATGGGACTGCTGTCAATCCTTTGGTCCTTAAGTGAAACTGATATACTTTTTTATTTATCACAGTTTTCCTTAACCAATTATGTTCTTTAATGCAAGGCCGACAGACAAGTTCCTTACTTTCTCCCCCTTCAACTTTCCTCTTCCACTTTTTGCGGTAAGGCTGCAATTATTTGGTTGTAATTTTGGGTAGAGCAGACATTTCCATATGTTTTTGTTAGCTGCATGTGCGACATAACTCCACCAGTCCTACCGATGATATCATTTACGAAGATTATACCTTTTTAAACATTCTGTCAAAAAAATAAAGGTTTTTTGTCAATTAGTATATTTGAATTTAACCACAATATTTGTTGCATTATTTGTTCTGTCGTTTCTGGAGGATTAAATTGAAATTGCAACCAACTTTCTATGGCTTGTTTTAGAAATAGTGACATTTGGGAGATTATTTCCTTTTCAAATAACTGAAAGTGAGAGGTTGTAATCTGAATAAAGGGAAAAAGGCCTTTCTTGAACAGTGGGTGAGACAATCTTACTAATTTGCTTGAGAACCAGTTCAGATTTAAGTATAACTTTTGGATGACTGAAGATTTTAGTGATAGGTCTAATGCTTTAATATTTAATAATTTCTGTCCTTAGAATTCATATTCATTATATAAATATGCTCTTTTAATTTTGTCTGGCTTGCCGTTCCAAATAAAATTGAATATTTTTTTCTCATATAATTTAAAAAACTGTTTGCTAGGCGTAGGCAAGACCATAAGCAAATAGGTAAACTGGGATAATACTAAAGAGTTAATCAGGGTGATTTTTCCACAAATTGACAGGTATTTTCCTTTCCATGGTAGTAAGATCTTATCTATTTTTGCTAACTTTCTATTAAAATTTATTGAAGTGAGATCATTTATTTCCTTTGGGATATGTATTCCGAGTATATCCACATCACCATCAGACCATTTTATTGGTAAACTACATGGTAATGTAAAAATTGTATTTTTTAGTGATCCAATACGTAATATAGTACATTTGTCATAATTTGGTTTTAATCCAGCGAGGTTAGAAAATGTATCTAGATCCTCTATGAGGCTGTGGAGGGATTCTAGTTGTGGATCTAAAAGAAAACATGAATCATCTGCGTACAATGACACCTTTGTTTTTAAGCCCTGTATTTCTAATCCTCTGATATTATTATTGGATCTGATTTTAATAGCTAACATCTCGATGGCCACAATAAATAGATATGCCGATAGTGGACAACCTTGTTTCACTCCTCTTGACAGTTTGAAACTTTCTGAGAAATAGCCATTATTTACTATTTTACACCTAGGGTTACTATACATGATTTTGACCCATTTTATAAGAGATTCTCCAAAATTGAAATGCTCCAGGCATTTATATATAATAAAGCATAATGTTTCCACCTCCTTGTTTGACGGTGGGGATGGTGTTCTTGGGGTCATAGGCAGCATTCCTCCTCCAAACACGGCGAGTTGAGTTGATGCCAAAGAGCTCGATTTTGGTCTCATCTGACCACAACACTTTCACCCAGTTCTCCTCTGAATCATTCAGATGTTCATTGGCAAACTTCAGACGGGACTGTATATGTGCTTTCTTGAGCAGGGGGACCTTGTGGGCTGTGCAGAATTTCAGTCCTTCACGGCGTAGTGTGTTACCAATTGTTTTCTTGGTGACTATGGTCCCAGCTGCCTTGAGATCATTGACAAGATCCTCCCGTGTAGTTCTGGACTGATTCCTCACCGTTCTCATGATCATTGCAACTCCACGAGGTGAGATCTTGCATGGAACCCCAGGCCGAGGGAGATTGACAGTTATTTTGTGTTTCTTCCATTTGCGAATAATCGCACCAACTGTTGTCACCTTCTCACCAAGCTGCTTGGCGATGGTCTTGTAGCCCATTCCAGCCTTGTGTAGGTCTACAATCTTGTCCCTGACATCCTTGGAGAGCTCTTTGGTCTTGGCCATGGTGGAGAGTTTGGAATCTGATTGATTGATTGCTTCTGTGGACAGGTGTCTTTTATACAGGTAACAAACTGAGATTAGGAGCACTCCCTTTAAGAGTGTGCTCCCAATCTCAGCTTGTTACCTGTATAAAAGACACCTTGGAGCCAGAAATCTTTCTGATTGAGAGGGGGTCAAATACTTATTTCCCTCATTAAAATGCAAATCAATTTATAACATTTTCGACATGCGTTTTTCTGGATTATTTTGTGTTATTTTGTATCTCACTGTTTAAATAAACCTACCATTAAAATTATAGACTGATCATTTCTTTGTCAGTGGGCAAATGTACAAAATCAGCAGGGGATCAAATACTTTTTTCCCTCACTGTATATATATACATATACATATCCTATAAAAATATATATTTCCCTTTATTACTTTCCAACCCCACCACCCCTTCCCTAATTGGAATAAACTAGTGAACAACAATGCTTAGGCCTCTACTTCCAGTTTATACATATTATATACATTTTATGGACACAGTCAATTTTACAATAATTCTATTTGTTTGTCACTTTCACGAGGTTGAAGTAATGACAGGTTCAGCTACTTAAGAAATTGGCTCGAATCTAGGTTTTGCATTTAGATTTAGAGAAAATTAACAACCAAGCACATTGTTTATTTTTTATTCTTCATTAACCCTAACCCTAATGCGCTATATATATGCTATGGATATATTTCATTAACCTTTATACTGTATATCAATATTTCATTCATTTTAGTTGTATGACAGTACAGTAATGTAACTTATACCTGAGGTTGGTTCCACAGGCTTGGTGAATGACACATTCCCATAGCCTCTGAATGGGATGATTAAAGCGGCCATTTTAGCATGTACATCTTGGTGGGGCAAACAACAACAAAACATTTTTAGGGGGAAAATACTAAACAATATATTAACTATACTAGAACCGTGACAAACGGTCCCCACAAACTGTTAGGGCCTCCATAAAGCTGTCCCAACAGCAGAGCTTTCTTTTTCAGCACCATGGAGTGAATCCTTACCACCGCTACACCTGGCTATCAGCGGAGCCTTGTCTGGCAGCGAAACAGTTCATTCAGCCTCATTTACTGCCTTAAAAAAAAACATAGCTGATATGGCTGACTTGCATAAACAAATATGGTTTCTACTGACAATTGAGATGTACAAAGTATGGCATAAGGGAACGATGAGCGGACAAGAGGCAATCTGTAATTTCGATTAAGGAATTAATGAGCGAGCTAGGACGGACGTAGTCAACATAACTATTTGTTCAGCACTTTTGAAATGTACAGTGACAGAATTCAGAACATGGGCCGTTCTTACAGTGTTCTCCCTGTACACCAAGTCAGAACCGTAGGATAAATATAGGGGGCATAAAAGCAGACAATGAAAGCTCTTACAATATTCGATGATTACATTTCTCTAAAACAGGCTATAGGCTACATGTGCACCACCAAGTCAGAACAGTAGGCTAAATTATGATGGGGAAAGGGACCAAATGATTAGGTTGTGCTGTGCTCACTAGAACAGGAAAGTGGCGCGGTGGTCCTTGTGGGCAGATTTCGTCATGAAACTTTGTCATCAAAGTCTGTCATTCTCTGGATTTATGGTGTTTTTAAGACAACTGGGAAATTGAAAAAAAACAAGGTTGAATCATGATGTCAGAGATCTTCAGGTCGGAGCTCTAGAAAGAGGCCCGAGTTCCAGACTTGGAATTCCGAGTTGGATGACCGTTCAAAAACGTATTTTCCCAGTCGTCTTGAATTCACTGAAGTCTGAGATTTCCCAGTTCCGAGTTTCCAGTTGTTTTGAATGCGGCAAAAGTCATGCTGGATTGACAGCATGGCCAATGTATTAAACCTTTTCCAGCCCATGGTGTTGCGTGTTAATGTTGATCCTTTTAAGCTTGGAAAAGAGACCCTTGAACCCAGACTTGGACCACACACCCTTTCCAGCGAATAGCAGGCAAGGGAAGCAAAATAGTGATTGCTTTGCAACGCTTGCAGTTAGCCACTGATTCCTCCCAAACCACTCATTGTTGAATTTGCGATTTCCAACTTGTTGTGTAATGTTTATGTCCAATACGTTTAATCTATAATTTATCTTCATATGACAAGGATTGATGATGATAACTAGCTGCTTTACTACAACTCATCCTTGACCACTGGCTATGTCCCTTCCGTCTTCAAGAGAGCGAGAGTTGCACCCCTTCTCAAAAAACCAACACTCGATCCCTCTGATGTCAACAACTACAGACTAGTATCCCTTCTTTCTTTTCTTTCCAAAACTATTGAGCGTGCCGTCTTTAGCCAACTCTCTTGCTATCTCTCTCAGAATGACCTTCTTGATCCAAACCAGTCAGGTTTCAGGACTGGTCATTCAACTGAGACTGCTCTTCTCTGTGTCACGGAGGCTCTCCGCACTGCTAAAGCTAACTCTCTCTCCTCTGCTCTTGTCCTTCTAGACCTGTCTGCTGCCTTTGATACTGTGAACCATCAGATCCTCCTCTCCACCCTCTCCGAGCTGGGCATCTCCGGCGCGGCTCACTCTTGGATTGCGTCCTACCTGACCGGTCGCTCCTACCAAGTGGCGTGGCGAGAAGCTGTCTCCGCACCACGTGCTCTCACCACTGGTGTCCCCCAGGGCTCAGTTCTAGGCCCTCTCCTATTCTCGCTATACACCAAGTCACTTGGCTCTGTCATATCCTCACATGGCCTCTCCTATCATTGCTACGCTGACGATACACAACTAATCTTCTCCTTTCCCCCTTCTGATAACCAGGTGGCGAATCGCATCTCTGCATGTCTGGCAGACATATCAGTATGGATGACGGATCACCACCTCAAGCTGAACCTTGGCAAGACGGAGCTGCTCTTCCTCCCGGGGAAGGACTGCCCGTTCCATGATCTCGCCATCACGGTTGACAACTCCGTTGTGTCCTCCTCCCAGAGTGCGAAGAGCCTTGGCGTGACCCTGGACAACACCCTGTCGTTCTCCGCTAACATCAAGGCGGTGACCCGATCCTGCAGGTTCATGCTCTACAACATTCGGAGTGTGACGACCCTCCCACTCTGTCTGCCGTATTCTCTCTTTGCTCTTGTTTCCTTATTAGGATGCCGGTGGGCGGAGTTGGGAGGGTCGTCAGCTACATGGGAAACACCTTGGCCGGGTGTGTCCCAGCATAAATGGAACTCTTCCACAGTCATTGAGGAGACTCTCTCCAGGCAGATACTTTGATTTTGGTTGTGATATTTTTGTGGCCTTTTTTTGGGTTGTTTGCTTTGGCACTTATCAACACTTTTCTATATTACATTTATGCAAGCAAACACTCACTTACACTACTGATTACTGATTACACACCCCATTGTTATTTCAGTTAGTTACTTTAATTAATAAATATATACTTTGAGTACTCCTTGTCTCCACGTGTCTCCCTTTTGTTACGAACTTGAGCCGGTTCGTGACAAGTGGGGGTTCGTCCGGGATTTTGAACTGGTTGTGTTTGGGAGAACGTGGAGTTAATGTCCAATGCTGTAGGGTTTTTCTTTGTAAATTTTGTTAGTTTGTTTGAGTTTGATAGGCCAGTATTGGTTGCCTTTGGGTTTTGTACTGCGTTGGAGAGAGTACATTGGTTAGTTTCAGTCCCTGCCCAGCCTGGAAACTCTTGCTCTACTCGCTGTTGGGACATCGGTCTGAGGTGAGTACAATCGGCTGTGTACCTCAGTGGGAGATTGGGTAGGGTAGTGACATTTGCTACCCGGAGCTATAGCTTTTTCCCCTGATAGGCTTAGTGACGTGTTTTGTTTGGGATACGTTGGGCATGGTTAAATGTTTGTTATTTTTGTGTGGTGTCAGTGGACTGAGCAGTTGTCTCGGGGGCACATCCGTGGCTTTGGGGAAATCTACCAGCGTGCTGGGGGTTTAATTCCTTGCCAGCGGGCTACAGTGCGTAATTACCCACCGCGAATCTGCACGAAGACTAGGGTTGAGTTATTGTAGGTTGGGGAAGCTCCATATCCCAGCTCTCTTCTGTGGTGCTCGGTGTGATTGTCATTTCTCTTGTGTCTGGTGTGCTCAGTAGAGGGGTTGAGCAAGATTATTATGATCTATATATATATTTTTTTTTCTTGATTATGGCGTCTAATGTAGATGAGTTCATTCGCTTTCCATCAGAAGAACTGTTAGAATTATGTACTAAAGAACAGCTGTTGAAGGTTGCTGAACACTACAAGGTTGAAATTAGTGATAAACGCCTAAAAAATTATATTAGGTTAATATTGAAGGCCAATTTGATGGAGAGTGGTATTCTGGATGTTACCACTGGGGCAGCCTCTGCTGAGGACACGTTGTCTCCCCGATATGTTACAATGACCGCTCCATCGGTTAGTCATGGTGGTCTTCTTTTTGAACAGCAGAAAGAACTGCTTCTGTTACAGCTAGAGCATGAACAAGCTAAAATGGAGCATGATCGTGTAAAATATGAAAGGGAATTGGAATTTAAACAGGATATGGAGCGTGCTAAAATCAAGCTGCAACAAGAGCGACTAGAGTTGGTTAGGGAAGGAAAGCTCTCAGGGGGAGAGTTTGCTCTGGGAAGGTGACCCAGAGTTACCTAGGGGTCGTTCCTCTTTTGGTCGTAATCCAGAGACATTTGATGTTGTAGGGAATTTACGGTTGTTGCCCCAGTTTAAGGAAAAGGACCCGGAGACATTCTTTTCGTTGTTTGAGCGTGTTGCTGACGCTAGGAGTTGGCCTGATTCTGATCGCACTTTGATGTTGCAGTGTGTGCTGACTGGTAAAGCGCAAGAAGCATATTCAGCTCTTAGCGTAGCAGACAGTGTTAGTTATGAGAAGGTTAAAACGGCTGTGTTACAGAGTTACGAATTGGTCCCTGAGGCTTACCGCCAACGATTTAGAACTTTAAAAAGGGATGATCAGCAGACTCATGTTGAGTTTGCGCGAATATTATCTTCACAGTTCAATCGCTGGTGTTCTGCCTCTGCAGTTATGACTTTCCAAGGGCTGTGTGATCTGATTATGTTAGAACAATTTAAGGACACAATCCCTGATCGTATAGCGACGTACATTAACGAACGAAAAATAAAGACTGTTGCTGAAGCTGCGGTTTTGGCAGATGAATATGTGTTGACTCACAAAAATGTTTTTGCAGAACCCCGTATTCGGAGTGAGTGGGGGCGTTCGCAGAGATTTGGGCCTCGCTCGCCGAGATACTTCGGTTCCCGGGCAGAGTTTCATTCAAATAGGGTTGAGCCTGATACCCGTGGTAAAACTGACGTTGGTCAAGAGTGTCACTACTGTCAAGAATTAGGTCATTGGAAAAATGAATGTCCGATTCTTAGGTCTAGGGGTAAATTCAGTACAGGTGCTTATGGTAAATCGAGGCCTGCAGCGTTAGCCGCGCCTGTTCCACATCAGTTCACTCATGACGCATTGTCTCATGCCCGGAGCCAGGTGAAGGGTTATATTGATCCCGACTATTTACCTTTCGTTACGGAGGGTTTTGTGTCTATGGTAGGAAGTAAGAACCTAGTGCCAGTAAAGATCCTAAGAGACACAGGTGCCTCTGAATCATTTGTGTTGGAATCTGTGTTACCCTTCTCTGCGGAGACTGATTCGGGGAATAGTGTTCTAATTAGGGGAATAGGTTTGAACACTCTGTCAGTTCCATTGCATAAACTGATGTTGGATTGTGGACTGGTGAAAGGTGAGGTTGTTGTGGGGGTGCGTCCTTCATTGCCTATTGAGGGTATTGACGTGATCCTTGGAAATAACTTGGCTGGGGAGCGTGTGTGGCCTATCATGTCTCCATCTTTAGTGGTTTCCACTAAGCCGTCAATTGTAGGGATTCCTGATGAGAGTGCGCAGAATTTCCCAGAGGTGTTTTCTGCGTGTGCAGTGACGCGTTCTATGATACAGGACGACCTGGTCACGGAGCTGGCTAACGAGAATACCATAAAGAAGTCTGTTACTGTTTTCCCTGTTATCCCGTTATCTGTATCCCGCTCCGATTTAATCGAGGCGCAACGGACTGACCCTACATTAGAAGAGTTGCGGGACCAAATTGTGTCTGTGGAACAGTTGGGAGATGTCGCACAGGGCTATTTTCTCCAAGAGGAGGTCCTGATGAGAAAGTGGATGTCTCATGGTAGTTGTTTTCTGGGGGAGGCGATTAGTCAGGTTGTGGTACCAGTTAAGCTTCGTGAGTTGGTGCTGACAACTTCTCACAACGACGTTGCTGGGCATATGGGTGTGAGAAAAACCTACAATCGCATATTACGACATTTTTTTTGGCCAAGATTAAAGAGGGATGTTTCTGATTTCATCAAAACTTGTCACACCTGTCAATTAACTGGTAAACCTAATCAAGCTATTAAGCCGGTACCACTGTTCCCTATTCCTGTACTCAGTAAACCTTTTGAGTATCTGATTATTGACTGTGTTGGTCCTCTGCCTCGTTCCAGAAAGGGTAGTAATTATTTGTTGACGGTGATGTGTCAGACCACTAGGTTTCCTGCTGCCTATCCTCTCCGGTCTATCACGACTAAGTCTGTGTTAAAAGCTTTGACTCAGTTTTTCTCACTGTTTGGAATCCCTAAGGTCATTCAAAGTGATCAAGGATCTAATTTCACCTCTAATCTCTTTGGACAGGTTCTCCAACAACTCCATATTAAACACAACTTGTCTAGCGCTTATCATGCCCAAAGTCAAGGAGCACTGGAACGTTTCCATCAAACGCTTAAGTCTTTGTTGAGATCTTATTGTACTGAGATGGATAAGGATTGGGAGGAGGGGTTGCCTTGGTTACTGTTAGCTGCTAGGGAGGTTTCACAGGAGAGCACAGGTTTTAGCCCAAATGACCTAGTGTTTGGACATAAGGTGCGTGGGCTTTTATCTGTTCTCCAGGATGACTGGAAGTCTCCCGAGCCTCCTCAGTCCCTGTTATCATATGTGTGTGATTTTTGGCGACGCTTGTATGCCGCTGGTGAAATGGCTAAAGAGAAGCTATCATCTTCACAGGACAGGATGAAGAGCATATATGATCGGCGAGCTGAGCCTCGTCACTTTAGTCCAGGTGATCAGGTTCTGGCTCTGCTGCCAATTGTTGGTTCTCCTTTTCAAGCCAAGTTTCAAGGTCCATATACAGTGGTGCGCCAGTACACTGAGCAAAATTATCTAGTTGCCACTCCAGAACGGAGGAAAGCACACCAACTGTGCCATATAAATTTGTTAAAACCCTATTATGCACGTTCCTCTGAGACTGAACAGGGGGAGTCTACAGAGGACGGTAAGGCTGTTCTTTTGGCTGATACTGTTTATTCCCTGGATTCTGGTCATGCTAGGTCTGTGCAGGAGCAGGAAGATGTTTCTGGTCCCGACGATTGCATACTGCAGGGTAGATTGAAGAATTCAGAGACACTGGAGATTTTAGATAGTCTTCTTACTCATCTACCTGTTGATGGGCGGAAAGAGATGGTGGGTCTGATTCGGAGATTTCCAGGGTTGTTTTCTGATACACCAACACGTACAAACTTAATAGAACATGATATTGACATTGGAGATGCTGACCCCATTCGTCAACGGTTCTATAGAGTTTCTTCAGAGAAACTGCGTTGTCTGGATGCTGAGGTCAGGTACATGCTGGAGAGTAAAATAGCAGAGCCTTCTTTCTCCAGTTGGGCTTCTCCCTGTATCTTGGTCAGTAAATCGGATGGAACAAACAGATTTTGTACGGACTACCGTAAGGTAAACGATGTCACTAAGCCGGATTCATTTCCTCTTCCTCGGATGGAGGACTGCGTTGATCAAGTCGGGCGCAGCTAAGTTTGTGAGCAAATTTGACCTGTTAAAGGGCTATTGGCAGGTGCCACTGACGAGTAGGGCACGTGAAATCTCTGCCTTTATTACACCTTTTGGTCTGTACTCGTATTCGGTTATGAGTTTCGGGCTGCGTAATGCGCCTGCAACTTTTCAGCGACTTATGAACAGGGTTGTCTCTGGTCTGGCCGGGTGCGCTGTTTATCTGGACGATGTAGTGATATATGCAGATACTTGGGAGGAACATCTGTCCCGTATTCAAGCCTTGTTCGAACGTCTGGCTGCGGGTCGTCTCACGATAAATTTGGCTAAATGTGAGTTTGCTCAGGCGACTGTTACATACCTTGGAAAGGTGGTTGGGCAGGGTGAAGTGCGTCCTGTTCGGGCTAAAGTGGTAGCTATTGATGCTTTTCCACTACCAACTACTAAAAAAGGAACTGATGCGTTTCTTGGGAATGATTGGGTATTATCGTGGTTTTTGTAGGAACTTCTCTACTGTGGTCGCTCCCTTGACAGATTTGCTGAAAGCTAAGGCTGTGTACGTATGGTCTTCTCATTGTCAACAGGCTTTCGAAGATGCAAAGAGGTTGCTTACTTCAACTCCGGTACTGGCTGCTCCTCGTGTGGATTTGTCATTTACCTTGCAGGTGGATGCTAGTCATGTGGGGGCGGGTGCAGTGTTGCTGCAAGCAGATGTGGCTGGGGTTGAGAGGCCTGTTAGTTTCTTTTCCAAAAAGTTTAACCATTATCAGTTGAACTATTCGGTCATTGAAAAAGAAGCATTAGCACTTATATGGGCGCTACAACACTTTGAAGTGTATGTTGGGTCGGGTGTAGTACCTATTGTGGTCTACACCCGACCATAACCCTCTCACATTTTTGAGGTCCATGAGGTGTCCTAATCAGAGGATAATGAGATGGTGTTTATTTTTACAATCTTTCCATCTAGATGTGCGGCACATCCGGGGGACTGATAACGTGATTGCTGATGCGCTCTCTCGTGCGCCCTGTTCATGAATATTGATGTGACCGACCAGTGTTTGATTTTGTCATGTTCTATCTTTCCTGTTTGTCCCCTCCTAGTCTTGTGTTTTTCTTTCCTCTTAAAGGTTGCTTCCTGTGTAAAGGTTGCTGAGGTCTGGAGAGGAGGATGATGGGTGGGGCAAGTGGAGGGGTGAACATGTACAAATTGTCGGTTTGGGACGCAGGGGCTGAGTACGTTGGTCCGGGGTCCTTGTTGGTCCCCGGTCTTATGGGGGGGGGTGTGACGACCCTCCCACTCTGTCTGCCGTATTCTCTCTTTGCTCTTGTTTCCTTATTAGGATGCCGGTGGGCGGAGTTGGGAGGGTCGTCAGCTACATGGGAAACACCTTGGCCGGGTGTGTCCCAGCATAAATGGAACTCTTCCACAGTCATTGAGGAGACTCTCTCCAGGCAGATACTTTGATTTTGGTTGTGATATTTTTGTGGCCTTTTTTGGGTTGTTTGCTTTGGCACTTATCAACACTTTTCTATATTACATTTATGCAAGCAAACACTCACTTACACTACTGATTACTGATTACACACCCCATTGTTATTTCAGTTAGTTACTTTAATTAATAAATATATACTTTGAGTACTCCTTGTCTCCACGTGTCTCCCTTTTGTTACGAACTTGAGCCGGTTCGTGACAGAGAGTACGACCCTGCCTTACACAGGAAGCGGCACAGGTCCTAATCCAGGCACTTGTCATCTCCCGTCTGGATTACTGCAACTCGCTGTTGGCTGGGCTCCCTGCCTGTGCCATTAAACCCCTACAACTCATCCAGAATGCCGCAGCCCGTCTGGTGTTCAACCTTCCCAAGTTCTCTCACGTCACCCCGCTCCTCCGCACACTCCACTGGCTTCCAGTTGAAGCTCGCATCTGTTACAAGACCATGGTGCTTGCCTATGGAGCTGTGAGGGGAACGGCACCTCCGTACCTTCAGGCTCTGATCAGTCCCTACACCCAAACAAGGGCATTGCGTTCATCCACCTCTGGCCTGCTGGCTCCCCTTCCTCTGCGGAAGCATAGTTCCCGCTCAGCCCAGTCAAAACTGTTCGCTGCTCTGGCACCCCAATGGTGGAACAAGCTCCCTCACGACGCCAGGACAGCGGAGTCACTCACCACCTTCCGGAGACACTTGAAACCCCACCTCTTTAAGGAATACCTGGGATAGGATAAAGTAATCCTTCTACCCCCCCCCCCCCTAAATTTTTAAAAAATATATATATATTGTAAAGTGGTTATCCCACTGGCTATAGGGTGAATGCACCAATTTGTAAGTCGCTCTGGATAAGAGCGTCTGCTAAATGACGTAAATGTAAATGTAAACGTAATGACTGCTTGTCTAGCTTGCTAGCTAAGATTTCGAAAGTATGATGCTGACACGATCAGTCCAATCAAAGTTACGGTAGATATAACGTGATTTGACGTTATTTTATCTGTGGCCAATGACCTTCAGTCTTCTTGGATGGGCACTTCTAATGTAACTCTATGGCTTGAACTGCCTAGCTCTCCCTGTAGATTTTGCGGTGACGTAGTGTCCCCATGAGTGACAGAACACTGAGCCAATCACGGTGCAACTAGAGAAAATTACCAACCCCTACGCTCTGTAATTTCCGCTGGCTGCCCCACCACCACCACCACAGAAAGCACTGAGCTAGGCTGAAACACCTGCATTTTGGAGCTGCTTTACTCACGAAAGCAAAAAAGAGACCATGTTTGTATGCAACTTTATTAACTCAATATTCTTCTTTATTAATGTTTGCAAACTGATATTTGACACATATTTATGCCAAAATGACATGCAAAACAGGCAACAAAATAAATGAACAATAATAATCATATATATATTTTTTAAATGTTGCTAAACAGGTGGGGCTCAAAACAGGTGGGGTTCTGACCCACCTGCCCTGAACGACAGGTCTCCCCTGTATGATTAGATAGGAATAATAATATGCCATTTAGCAGACGCTTTTATCCAAAGCGACTTACAGTCATGCGTGCATACATTTTTGTGTGTGGGTGGTCCCGGGGATCGAACCCACTACCTTGGCGTTACAAGCGCTGTGCTCTACCAGCTGAGCTACAGAGGAACCCACCTGCCCTGAACGACGGGTCTCCCCTGGATGATTAGATAGGAACCCACCTGCCCTGAATGACGGGTCGCCCCTGGATGATTAGATAGGAACCCAAGTCAGATGAAAATGTGTACTATTATTATAAAATGCATCACATTCTGTTCTATCTAAACGGATGATAGTTATAGTAAAGATATGGGGGCTAGGCAGACAGCCCAAATCCCTTCAGGATCAAATCAAAGTAGGAATTTTTATCACAGTAAAAATAGTATTTGGATTTAAATGGGTTATGGCTAGGCTGATAAAGATCGTTTGACTCTGATTAAAAATATATTATATTACCGGATGAACGTGGAAGTTTAGATACAATCTCACATGTTTGACCTGTTTAATGAAATGAAACACATACTTTGACTGACTGACTTTCAAGTCATAGAAGCCGTTAATGTGGCTGGATAAGAGCATTGATGACATTGGAAATATGAAGTTATACAACACATGAGCTTCTGATTCAACTGTGCCTTTATAAGAACAAGTATGAAAACAAGATGTGAAACAATGATTTTGTTGCCTGTGTTTCATTTTCAATAACCCCCTAAAGACAGTATAATTATATTATATATATATATTATATATAATGTCCATTAATGTTTTAAAGAATCTTAATCCTAAAACTTCTAAAAGTAATTATAAATGGACTTGTTTGGCAGCTGGCTGCTAACTAAGAGCCATACTTTCCCCCAGTGTACAGCCCTATCAGCCCTATCCCTCCTGTACTCTCTCCTCTCTCCTCCTTTCTCTCCCCTACCCTCCTGTCCTCTCTCCTCTCTCCCCAACCCTCCTGTCCTCTCTCCTCTCTCCCCAACCCTCCTGTCCTCTCTCCTCTCTCCCCAACCCTCCTGTCCTCTCTCCTCTCTCCTCCTGTCTCTCCTCCACCCTCCTGTCCTCTCTCCTCTCTCCTCCTTTCCCTCCCCTACCCTCCTGTCCTCTCTCCTCTCTCCTTACTCTCTCCTCCACCCTCCTGTCTTCTCTCCTCCTGTCTCTCCTCTCTCCTCCTGTCTCTCCCCAACCCTCCTGTCCTCTCTCCTCTCTCCCCAACCCTCCTGTCCTCTCTCCTCTCTCCCCAACCCTCCTGTCCTCTCTCCTCTCTCCTCTCTCCCCAACCCTCCTGTCCTCTCTCCTCTCTCCTCCTGTCTCTCCTCCACCCTCCTGTCCTCTCTCCTCTCTCCTCCTTTCCCTCCCCTACCCTCCTGTCCTCTCTCCTCTCTCCTTACTCTCTCCTCCACCCTCCTGTCTTCTCTCCTCCTGTCTCTCCTCTCTCCTCCTGTCTCTCCCCAACCCTCCTGTCCTCTCTCCTCTCTCCTTTCTCTCTCCTCCACCCTCCTGTCCTCTCTCCTCTCTCCTCCTTTCTCTCCCCTACCCTCCTGTCCTCTGTCCTCTCTCCTCCCTCTCTCCCCTACCCTCCTCTCTCTCTCCTCCACCCTCCTTACTCTCTCCTCCACCCTCCTTACTCTCTCCTCTACCCTCCTGTCCTCTCTCTTGCCACTCTCTTCTTTGTCAGCCAACAAGTAAATGGTTTTGCTCACCTGTTTAACATCACCAATACACAAACACAAACACATACACACATACACACACACAAACCTTTCTGTTCCAGTCTGTCTCCAACTAAGGACGGTAAATCCGACAATCAAATCCAGTTTCACTGAAATCACTGGAAATATGCCGAAGGAGCCTAAGAGCCAGTCAAATATGAAAAAGTTTAAACGATCATTCAAATAGCCACATCATCTTTGAATGCAGGGCACAGGTTGTTTATACTGGTTGATGTGTCCTAAGGTACCTTGGATACCTTGGACACAATGTCACTGCCAAAGTAGGAAAGACTCCAAGCGCACATGTTTAGCAGATGTTATTGCGGGTGTAGCGAAATGCTTGTGTTTCTAGCTCCAACAGTGCAGTATATCTAACAATTCACAACAATACACACAATACACACAACCTTCAAGTAAAATAATGGAATCAAGGAATATATAAATATTATAAATATTAGGATGTGTGACGAGTACTGAGTATACGAAGTGACACAGACGCAGGAATAAACAAGGTCAAGGTTTACTAAACAATGAGAAAGAGAAATAACAAAGATAGAGTAAATGACACGAAGCTAAACAATCACACACAACATCATCCAGAACAGTCCAGGGCTAAATAGGGGTGGTGATGAGATGATGAGGTGCAGGTGCGCTGGAGGTGATTTAGGGTGCGTTGGGTTTCCATTGCTGTGTTTGCCGAGGTGGTGCGCTCAGACCGGTGGCTCAGTTGACCGGTGAATCAGAGCGCCGGAGGGGAGCAACGGAAGGAGAAGTGACAGGATGAGCAATGTCGGAGTGGCATAGACTAAAATACAATAGAATAGAATACAGTATATACATATGAGATGAGTAAAGCAAAAAATATGTAAACATTATTAGAGTGACTAGTGTTCCATTTATTAAAGTGGCCAGTAATTTCAAGTCTATGTATATGGGGCAGCAGTCTCTAAGGTGCAGGGTTGCGTAACCGGGTGGACGCCACCTAGTGGTTGAAGAGGCGCTGTTGCGCCTTCTTTACCACACTGTCTTGTGTGGGCGGACCATTTCAGATCATCAGTGATGTGTACACCGAGGAACTTGAAGCTTTCCACCTGCTCCACAGCAGTCCCGTCGATGTGGATAGGGGATGTGCTCCCTCTGCTGTTTCCTGAAGTCCATGATCAGCTAACTTTGTTTTGTCAACATTGAGGGAGAGGTTATTTTCCTGGCACCACAGTCCCAGGGCCTTCACCTCCTCCCTGTAGGCTGTTTCGTCATTGTTGGTAATCAGGCCTACTACTGTTGTGTCGTCTGCAAACTTGATGATTGAGTTGGAGGTCATGGGTGAACAGGGAGTACAGGAGGGGGCTGAGCATGTACCCTTGTGGGGCCCCTGTGTTGAGGATCAGCGAAGTGGAGGTGTTGTTTCCTACCTTCACCACCTGTGGGCGGCCCGTCAGGAAGTCCAGGACCCAGTTGCACAGGGCGGGGTTCAGACCCAGGGCCCCGAGCTTAATGATGAGCTTGGAGGGTACTATGGTGTTGAATGCTGAGCTATAGTCAATGAACAGCATTCTTACATAGGTATTCCTCTTGTCCAGATGGGATAGGGCAGTGTGCAGTGCGATGGTGATTGCATCATCTGTGGATCTATTGGGGCGATAAGCAAATTGAAGTGGGTCTAGGGTGTCAGGTAAGGTAGAGGTGATATGATCCTTAACTAGCCTCTCAAAGCACTTCATGATGACAGAGGTGAGTGCTACGGGGCGATAGTCATTGAGTTCAGTTACCTTTGCTTTCTTGGGTACAGGAACAATGGTGTACATCTTGAAGCAAGTGGGGAGAGCAGACTGGGAAAGGGAGAGATTGAATATGTCCGTAAACACTCCAGCCAGCTGGTCTGCGCATGCTCTGAGGACGCGGCTAGAGATTCCGTCTGGGCTGGCAGCCTTGTGAGGGTTAACATTTACATTTACATTTATGTCTTATCCAGAGCGACTTACAAATTGGTGCATTCACCTTATAGCCAGTGGGATAACCACTTTACAATGTTTATTTTTTTTTTGGGGGGGTAGAAGGATTACTTTATCCTATCCCAGGTATTCCTTAAAGAGGTGGGGTTTCAAGTGTCTCCGGAAGGTGGTGAGTGACTCCGCTGTCCTGGCGTCGTGAGGGAGCTTGTTCCACCATTGGGGTGCCAGATCAGCGAACAGTTTTGACTGGGCTGAGCGGGGAACTGTGCTTCCGCAGAGGTAGGGGGCCAGCAGGCCAGAGGTGGATGAACGCAATGCCCCTCGTTTGGGTGTAGGGACTGATCAGAGCCTGAAGGTACGGAGGTGCCGTTCCCCTCACAGCTCCGTAGGCAAGCACCATGGTCTTGTAGCAGATGCGAGCTTCAACTGGAAGCCAGTGGAGTGTGCGGAGGAGCGGGGTGACGTGAGAGAACTTGGGAAGGTTGAACACCAGACAGGCTGCGGCACTCTGAATGAGTTGTAGGGGTTTAATGGCACAGGCAGGGAGCCCAGCCAACAGCGAGTTGCAGTAATCCAGACGGGAGATGACAAGTGCCTGGATTAGGACCTGTGCCGCTTCCTGTGTAAGGTATGCCTTGATGTTAGCGGAGAACGAAAGGGTGTTGTCCAGGGTCATGCCAAGGCTCTTCGCACTCTGGGAGGAGGACACAACGGAGTTGTCAACCGTGATGGCGAGATCATGGAACGGGCAGTCCTTCCCCGGGAGGAAGAGCAGCTTCGTCTTGCCAAGGTTCAGCTTGAGGTGGTGATCCATCATCCATACTGATATGTCTGCCAGACATGCAGAGATGCGATTCGCCACCTGGTTATCAGAAGGGGGAAAGGAGAAGATTAGTTGTGAGTCGTCTGCGTAGCAATGATAGGAGAGGCCATGTGAGGATATGACAGAGCCAAGTGACTTGGTGTATAGCGAGAATAGGAGAGGGCCTAGAACTGAGCCCTGGGGGACACCAGTGGTGAGAGCACGTGGTGTGGAGACAGCTTCTCGCCACGCCACTTGGTAGGAGCGACCGGTCAGGTAGGACGCAATCCAAGAGTGAGCCGCGCCGGAGATGCTCAGCTTGGAGAGGGTGGAGAGGAGGATCTGATGGTTCACAGTATCAAAGGCAGCAGACAGGTCTAGAAGGACAAGAGCAGAGGAGAGAGAGTTAGCTTTAGCAGTGCGGAGAGCCTCCGTGACACAGAGAAGAGCAGTCTCAGTTGAATGACCAGTCTTGAAACCTGACTGGTTTGGATCAAGAAGGTCATTCCGAGAGAGATAGCAAGAGAGTTGGCTAAAGACGGCACACTCAAGAGTTTTGGAGAGAAAAGAAAGAAGGGATACTGGTCTGTAGTTGTTGACATCAGAGGGATCGAGTGTTGGTTTTTTGAGAAGGGGTGCAACTCTCGCTCTCTTGAAGACGGAAGGGACATAGCCAGCGGTCAAGGATGAGTTGATGAGCGAGGTGAGGTAAGGGAGAAGGTCACCGGAGATGGTCTAGAGAAGAGAGGAGGGGATAGGGTCAAGTGGGCAGGTTGTTGGGCGGCCGGCCGTCACAAGTCGGAAGATTTTATCTGGAGAGAGAGGGGAGAAAGAAGTCAAAGCATAGGGTAGGGCAGTGTGAGCAGGACCAGCAGTGTCATTTGACTTAACAAACGAGGATCGGATGTTGTCAACTTTCTTTTCAAAATGGTTGACGAAGTCATCCACAGAGAGGGAGGAGGGGGGAGGGGTAGGAGGATTCAGCAGGGAGGAGAAGGTGGCAAAGAGCTTCCTAGGGTTAGAGGCAGATGCTTGGAATTTAGAGTGGTAGAAAGTGGCTTTAGCAGCAGAAACAGATGAAGAAAATGTAGAGAGGAGGGAGTGAAAAGATGCCAGGTCCGCAGGGAATCTAGTTTTCCTCCATTTCCACTCGGCTGCCCGGAGCCCTGTTCTGTGAGCTCGCAATGATTCATCAAGCCACGGAGCTGGAGGGGAGGACCGAGCCGGCCGGGAGGATAGGGGACATAGAGAGTCAAAGGATGCAGAAAGGGAGGAGAGGAGGGTTGAGGAGGCAGAATCAGGAGATTGGAGGGAGAAGGATTGAGCAGAGGGAAGAGATGATAGGATGGAAGAGTAGAGAGTAGCGGGAGAGCGAGAGCGAAGGTTGCGACGGCACATTACCATCTGAGTAGGGGCAGAGTGAGTAGTGTTGGAGGAGAGCGAGAGAGAAAAGGATACAAAGTAGTGGTCGGAGACATGGAGGGGAGTTGCAGTGAGATTAGTAGAAGAACAACATCTAGTAAAGATGAGGTCAAGCGTATTGCCTGCCTTGTGAGTAGGGTGGGACGGTGAGAGGGTGAGGTCAAAAGAGGAGAGGAGTGGAAAGAAGGAGGCAGAGAGAAATGAGTCAAAGGTAGACGTAGGGAGGTTGAAGTCCCCCAGAACTGTGAGGGGTGAGCCATCCTCAGGAAAGGAACTTGTCAAGCTCATTGATGAACTCTCCAAGGGAACCTGGAGGGCGATAAATGACAAGGATGTTAAGCTTAAATGGGCTAGTGACTGTGACAGCATGGATATTCAAATGAGGAGATAGACAGATGGGTCAGGGGAAAAATAGAGAATGTCCACTTGGGAGAGATGAGGATTCCTGTGCCACCACCCCGCTGACCAGATGCTCTCGGGGTATGCGAGAACACATGGTCAGACGAGGAGAGAGCAGTAGGAGTAGCAGTGTTTTCAGTGGTAATCCATGTTTCCGTCAGCGCCAAGAAGTCGAGGGACTGGAGGGTAGCATAGGCTGAGATGAACTCTGCCTTGTTGGCAGCAGAACGGCAGTTCCAGAGGCTGCCTGAGACCTGGAACTCCACGTGGGTGGTGCGTGCAGGGACCACCAGGTTAGAGAGGCAGCAGCCACACGGTGTGAGGCGTTTGTATAGCCTGTGTGGAGAGGAGAGAACAGGGATAGACAGAGGCATAGTTGACAGGCTACAGAAAATGGCTACAATAATGCAAAGGAGATCGGAATGAAATGAACTAAACATCTGGGAAAGGAGAGAGCGGGGCCTCCCTCACCACAACACCCAAATATAACTCTCCCAACTTCCACCTCAGAAACTATAATTGTTGTAAACTACAGCGGTTCAATGTTTTCTAGGAATAGACTAACTTAGTTTATTCAGCTAGCTAACTTGGTACAGTATTCTTCCGTGAAAATCGTCCAGGGCACCTAGTCATAAGACGCCACAGCCAGCTAGCATGCCGGACTCCAACAACACGGTTTAGCACCAATACTCGGCCACAACAAACCACCAGTGTGTCAGCACGCCAAGCAGTTCATTCGTGTCCGTGTCTAACATTGTGGGTTAGTCCCGACAGCTTGATCGAGTCCGTCGTCAACTTATTCAGCCAGTTAGTTAGCTAGAATAGTTAGCATACTAGCTAGCCATTGCTTTCAGACAAAGAAGAAACCCCTCCTTTCATGGCACGAACACACAGAGAGAGCCAAGCTAACGTTAACTAGTCACCCATGTCCCGAATTCCCTTGAACGACTCTGGCTACCAATATGTAAAAACAAAACACAAATGTAGGTTATAACTTACCCCTAGCAGGTACTGTTAGCTAGCCAAGTGCAAAGCTAGCCACTGAATTGACTCAGCCAGTTCGTGTCTGTTTGCTAGGTCGTTCCAGCTAGTGTTTACTAGTAGCTATCCAGGTAGCAACAAGCTAGCTAAATTTCAAGCACAGTAGCCACTTACTACCTAACGTTAACACTTCAGACAATAAGGTTAGAAAACAGCTGAATGGTAGGCATTATTGTATGTAATTATTGTAGGGAGCCAGCTGGCGTAATTACAGGCACTCCCAGGCATGAAACAACTATCCACCGTTGCTAATAGTTGCCAGTAGCTACCCGCCAGCTAGTCCAGGTAGTGGGTTAGCTAGCTAGCTTCGTGCTTCACCGGGCTCAGCCGAATACAATGCTAACCTACAATAATTACATACAACAACCCACGATAACTACCTACAATACCTAACTACAATCTAAATACATAGTTTAAGCTTTACTCGACAAAGCCCAAACTATGTATAAAGCCAAGCTTACCTCCCGCCAGAGAGAGACACAACCTCACCCGACGACCTGCTACCTCAAATTATTCAGCAAGAACACGCTTAACACACTTAAATGTCTTACTCACGTCGGTCACGAAGAAGGAGAGCCCACAGTCCTTGGTAGCGGGCCGCGTCGGTGGCACTGTGTTATCCTCAAAGCGGGCGAAGAAGGTCCGCGGCGTGGCTGGTTTTCTCTTTGTAGTCCGTGATTGTCTGTAGACTCTGCCACATACGTCTCGTGTCTGAGCCGTTGAATTGAGACTCCACTTTGTCTCTATACTGATGTTTTGCCTGTTTGATTGCCTTACGGAGGGAATAACTACACTGTTTGTATTTAACCATATTCCCAGTCACCTTGCCATGGTTAAATGCGGTGGTTTGCGCTTTCAGTTTTGTGCGAATGCTGCCGTCTATCCACGGTTTATGGTTTGGGTAGGTTTTAATAGTCGCAGTGGGTACAACATCTCCTATACACTTCCTGATGAACTCAGTCACCGTATCTGTGTATTCGTCAAGGTTATTCTCGGAGGCTACCCGGAACATATCCCAGTCCGCGTGATCAAAACAATCTTGAAGCGTGGATTCTGATTGGTCAGACCAGCGTTGAATAGTCCTTAGCACTGGTACTTCCTGTTTGAGTTTCTGCCTATAGGAAGGGAAGAGCAAAATGGAGTTGTGATCAGATTTGCCGAAGGGAGGGCTGGGGAGGGCCTTGTAGGCATCCCAGAAGTTGGAGTAGCAGTGGTCGAATGTTTTAGCAGCGCGAGTACTACAGTCAATGTGTTGATAGAACTTCGGTAGCGTTTTCCTCAAATTTGCTTTGTTAAAATCCCCAGCTGCAATAAATGCGGCCTCAGGATATGTGGTTTCCAGTTTGCATAAATTCCAGTGAAGTTCTTTGAGGGCCGTCGTGGTATCGGCTTGAGGGGGAATATACACGGCTGTGACTATAACCGAAGAGAATTCTCTTGGGAGGTAATACGGTCGGCATTTGATTGTGAGGTATTCTAGGTCGTTGTGAGGTACAAAAGGACTTAAGATCCTGTATTATCACAATCACACCATGAGTGGTTAATCATGAAACAAACACCCCCGCCTTTCTTCTTCCCGGAGAGTATTTTATTTTTGTCTGCGCAATGTACTGAGATCCCAGCTGGCTGTATGGACAAAGACAGTATATCCTGAGAGAGACATGTTTCTGTGAAACAGAGTATGTTACAGTCCCTGATGTCTCTCTGGAAGGAGATTCTCGCCCTGAGCTCGTCTACTTTATTATCCAGGGACTGAACATTAGCGAGTAATATACTCGGAAGCGGTGGATGGTGTGCGCGCCTCCTGAGTCGGACTAGAAGTCCACTCCGAATACCTCTGCCGTCTGTGTTTTGGATCAGCCTCTGGAATCACCCTGGGGTGTACGAACAAAGGATCCAATTCGGGAAAGTCGTATTCCCGGTCTTAATGCTGGTGAATTACTGCCGCTCTGATATCCAAAAGTTATTTCCGTCTGTATATAATAACACAAAAATGTCCTGTGCTAATAATGTAAGAAATAACACACAAAAAAACAAAATACTGCAAAGTTGCTTAGGAGCAGAGCTGCCATGTCTGTCGGCACCATTTTCAACAAGAGTTGACTGAGAACACATTCTCATTTACAGCAACGACCTGGGGAATAGTTACAGGAGAGAGGAGGGGGGATGATTGAGCCAATTGGAAGCAATACAATACAGAGATTACATTAGGAGTATGTGGAAATGCCCAAATCTGTCTAATCTAACCTAACCTGCATCATCTGAGGGTGTAGACAGCATCACTTATACCTCCTCTTGAATCAGTTGGCTGAAACCATAACATTGCTCTTATTTGAGTTATCCTTCATTGGTGATCAGCAGCTAGACAAACCATACTGTAAAAGGGGGCATGGGATAGCCAGTATATCCACCACACAGTGATGAATGAGGAATTTGTATGCTGTGCAGATGAGGCTCATACAGGAGGATTGTGGGTTTTATTTTTTAAAACTTTTTTATTTATTTCACCTTTATTTAACCAGTGAAGCCAGTTGAGAACAAGTTCTCATTTACAACTGCGACCTGGCCAAGATAAAGCAAAGCAGTGCGATAAAAAACAACAACACAGAGTTACATATGGGGTAAAACAAAACATAAAGTCAAAAATACAACAGAAAATGTATATACAGTGTGTGCAAATGTAGCAAGTTATGGAGGTAAGGCAATAAATAGGCTATAGTGCAAAATAATTACAATTAGTATTAACACTGGAATGCTAGATGTGCAGGAGATGATGTGCAAATAGAGATACTGGGGTGCAAATGAGCAAAATAAATAACAATATGGGGATGAGTTAGTTGGGTGGGCTAATTTCAGATGGGCTGTGTACAGGTGCAGTGATCGGTAAGGTGCTCTGACAACTGATGCTTAAAGTTAGTGAGGGAGATAAGAGTCTCCAGCTTCAGAGATTTTTGCAATTCGTTCCAGTCATTGGCAGCAGAGAACTGGAAGAAATGGCGGCCAAAGGAGGTGTTGGCTTTGGGTATGACCAGTGAGATATACCTGCTGGAGCGCAGACTACGGGTGGGTGTTGCTATGGTGTTGCTATGGTGACCAGTGAGCTAAGATAAGGTGGGGATTTGCCTAGCAGTGATTTATAGATGGCCTGGAGCCAGTGGGTTTGGCAACGAATATGTAGTGAGGACCAGCCAACAAGAGCGTACAGGTCACAGTGGTGGGTAGTATATGGGGCTTTGGTGACAAAACGGATGGCACTGTGATAGACTACATCCAATTTGCTGAGTAGAGTGTTGGAGGCTATTTTGTAAATGATATTGCCGAAGTCAAGGATCGGTAGGATAGTCAGTTTTACGAGGGCATGTTTGGCAGCATGAGTGAAGGAGGCTTTGTTGCGAAATAGGAAGCCGATTCTAGATGTAACTTTGGGTAATCTGATCCGTTATCAAATGGAAGCCTTATCCCACTGGGCACAAACTGGTTGAATCAACGTTGTTTCAACGTAATTAGTCAACATACTGTGACATGGAATCTACGTGGGAAATACATTGGATTTGTTTTGAGGGTGAAATTCAAACCACAGGATTATGTCATCATGGTAACCAAATTTCATCATAGACAAACTTTGTATAAAAGATGTTACATTTGTAACTTTAAAAGAACGTCAGCTCCTTAACGTTATATCCACTATAAAAAAAAAAAGAAGATAGGCTTGGCAGCACTTCCTACTGGAGAATTGATATATCTACAGCTACCCTTTGGTCTCCCATCCAACATTTTAACCTCTTAAGGATCGGACCCTTTTTTTAAATTTTTGCCTAAAATGACATACCCAAATCTAACTGCCTGTAGCTCAGGACCTAAAGCTACGATATGCATATTCTTGATACCATTTGAAAGGAAACACTTTGAAGTTTGTGGAAATGTGAAATTAATGTAGGAGAATATAACACATTAGATCTGGTAAAAGATAATACAAACAAAAAAACATGCGTTTTCTATAAAAAATGTTGTTCCATCATCTTTGAAATGCAAGAGAAAGGCAATAATATAATATTGCATTTTAAGTGAGTATTCTGTAAACGCCACCTTTTTTATACACAAGGGGAGGTCCTCGGGACACACACGTGAATACATAGGACTGTGGACAAAACCAAGCGACACACCAAGCTTGAGCAGTAGCCGAGTCATGCCAGGTACATGTTGAAAGATTTGTTGTGTATTTTGAAAACTGTTTGTTAAAAGGAATTTATAATGAATTGAGTACTTCGTGCTCACAACAGAGTCAAATGTGAGAGGGCAGCCCAGATGACCAAGTGGCAGAACAACATCTGGCCTGGAAAACCAAGTTGCGGAGTACATGAAGGAGACCTCGATCCAGAGGGCTCAGTGGACCAGACAGAATGGGTCCAAGATAGTAGAGATAGTCAGAGAGTATCCTGCTGGATACTCCAGACATTGTGGGTTAAATTTTTTACAAAAACATTAGACTTGAATTTGATTCTGTTTACTGTGATTAAATAGCTTGGCTGACGCCACGTGACTCACAGCGCAGGGAGAGCTGTGACCACACTGGTCTGGAAAGGAGGCTTTTTGTTAATGCAATATTCGCTCAAAATTGTGCGACAAGGTTTGATTGGTTCTCTCAAACGTTTTCCTCGGGGGTTGAGACCTCTCATTATTTGAATTTTAAAATCCAACTGCTGTAATAGAAGGGGGCGGGGCTCAGGGGCTCTGAGTGTGGCTGTGGGTGTTTGAGTGAGAAAGACACAGAGGAGAGACAACCAGTAAAGCCTTTATTATCGACGCATTGTGCCGACAACATCAAAGAGCCATTCCAGACTAAGGTCAGAAGGACTTCCAGAGTTAGGTGTTAGCCAGATTACAGAAGGACTTCCAGAGTTAGGTGTTAGCCAGATTACAGAAGGACTTCCAGAGTTAAGGTGTTAGCCAGATTACAGAAGGACTTCCAGAGTTAGGTGTTAGCCAGATTACAGAAGGACTTCCAGAGTTAGGTGTTAGCCAGATTACAGAAGGACTTCCAGAGTTAAGGTGTTAGCCAGATTACAGAAGGACTTCCAGAGTTAGGTGTTAGCCAGATTACAGAAGGACTTCCAGAGTTAGGTGTTAGCCAGATTACAGAAGGACTTCCAGAGTTAGGTGTTAGCCAGATTACAGAAGGACTTCCAGAGTTAGGTGTTAGCCAGATTACAGAAGGACTTCCAGAGTTAAGGTGTTAGCCAGATTACAGAAGGACATCCAGAGTTAGGTGTTAGCCAGATTACAGAAGGACTTCCAGAGTTAGGTGTTAGCCAGATTACAGAAGGACATCCAGAGTTAGGTGTTAGCCAGATTACAGAAGGACTTCCAGAGTTAAGGTGTTAGCCAGATTACAGAAGGACTTCCAGAGTTAGGTGTTAGCCAGATTACAGAAGGACTTCCAGAGTTAAGGTGTTAGCCAGATTACAGAAGGACTTCCAGGTGTTAGGCGTTAGCCAGATTAAAGATGAACTGCAATGGAAAAGGAATTGTTTGTCTGCTTTACTGCAGGCTGCTTTAGGCCTTCTCCATTTTAAACCCGGACTGTTCGGGGAAACTGGATCGCGGACTTCAAGGACAAAAAAACATTGCTTTGCCAGCTGAGAGAAGCCCAAGATCATCTCTTCGAAGTGCAGGTAAACAGTACCGGTCAAAAGTTTTAGAACACCTACTTATTCAAGGGTTTTTCTTTATTTTTTACTATTTTCTACGTTGTAGAATAATAGTGAAGACATCAAAACTATGAAATAACACATATGGTATCATGTAGTAACCAAAAAAAGTGTTAAACAAAACAAAATATATTTTATATTTGAGATTCTTCAAAGTAGCCACCCTTCGCCTTGATGACAGCTTTGCACACTCTTGGCATTCTCTCAACCAGCTTCATGAGGTAGTAACCTGGAATGCATTTCAATTAACAGGTGTGCCTTCTTTAAAGTTAATTTGTGGAATTATTATTTCATTCTTAATGCGTTTGAGCCAATCAGTTGTGTTGTGACAAGTTAGGGGGGCTATACAGAAGATAGCCCTATTTGGTAAAAGACCAAGTCCATATTATGGCAAGAACAGCTCAAATAAGCAAAGAGAAACGACAGTCCATCAGTACTTTAAGACATGAAGGTCAGTCAATACGGATCATTTCAAGAACTTTGAAAGTTTCTTCAAGAGTAGTCGCAAAAACCATCAAGTGCTATGATGAAACTGGCTCTCATGAGGACCACCACAGGAATGGAAGTGCCAGAGTTACCTCTGCTGCAGAGGATAAGTTCATTAGAGTTCCCAGCCTCAGAAATTGCAGCCCAAATAAATGCTTCACAGAGTTCAAGTAACAGACACATCTCAACATCAACTGTTCAGAGGAGACTGTGAATCAGGCCTTCATGGTTGAATTGCTGCAAAGAAACCACTACTAAAGGACACCAATAATAAGAAGAGACTTGCTTGGGCCAAGAAACACGAGCAATGGACATTAGATCAGTGGAAATTTGTCCTTTGGTCTGGAGTTCAAATTGGAAATTTTTGGTTCCAACCACCGTGTCTTTGGGAGACGCGGTGTGGGTGAACGGATGATCTCTGCATGTGTATTTCCCACCGTAAAGCATGGAGGAGGAGGTGTTATGGTGTGGGGGTGCTTTGCTGGTGACACTATCTGTGATTTATTTAGACTTCAAGGCACACTTAACCAGCATGGCTACCACAGCTTCTGCAGCAATACACAATCCTATCTGGTTTGCGCTTAGTGGGACTGTCATTTGTTTTTCAACAGGACAAACGCCCAACACACCTCCAGGCTGTGTAAGGGCTAATTTACCAAGAAGAAGAGTGATGGAGTGCTGCATCAGATGACCTGGCCTCCACAACCACCTGACCTCAACCCAATTGAGATGGTTTGGGATGAGTTGGACCGCAGAGTGAAGGAAAAGCAGCCAACAAGTGCTCAGCATATGTGGGAACTCCTTCAAGACTGTTGGAAAAGCATTCCAGGTGAAGCTGGTTGAGAGAATGCCAAGAGTGTGCAAAGCTGTCAAGGCAAAGGGTGGCTACTTTGAAGAATCTCAAATATAAAATATATTTTGATTTGTTTAATACTTTTTTGGTTACCATATGATTCCATATGTGTTATTTCATAGTTCTGATGTCTTCACTATTATTGTACAATGTAGAAAATAGTAAAAATAAAGAAAAATCCTGGAATGAGTAGGTGTGTCCAAACTTTTCTGATACTGTACGTCTTCATACATTTGATTAATATAAAATGAAATGTTTTGTTCAAGCTGGGCCAAAGTGCATTCTGGTACGCTTTCATTCTATCGCAACAAAATGTATTTTAAAATACAAATGTTATATTTGGGGGATTGTGAAAAGTGCTTTATGAATGAAATACAGTTATTGAGTAATGAGTCATTTGTCCATTTCATTAGTAGAGTGACCTTTAAATGTAATATTGTAACAATGTTTTGACTCGACACAAATGTAGACCAAAACATCATGGTGTGTGTGTGCTGTCACCTATGAGCCTAAGATAGCTGAAGTGTGTCAGTGAATGTGAATATCTAATGATTAGCTCTGGCACTGTCTGATACAGTGGGGGGAAAAAAGTATTTAGTCAGCCACCAATTGTGCAAGTTCTCCCACTTAAAAAGATGAGAGAGGCCTGTAATTTTCATCATAGGTACACGTCAACTATGACAGACAAAATGAGAAAAAAAAATCCAGAAAATCACATTGTAGGATTTTTAATGAATTTATTTGCAAATTATGGTGGAAAATAAGTATTTGGTCAATAACAAAAGTTTCTCAATACTTTGTTATATACCCTTTACATTTACGTCATTTAGCAGACGCTCTTATCCAGAGCGACTTACACATAGGTGCATTCACCTTATAGCCAGTAGTACAACCACTTGACAATGTTTTTTTTTGTTTTTGTTTTTTTTGTGTGGGGGGGGGGGGGGGGTTGGGGTAAGGGGGGGGTAGAAGGATTACTTTATCCTATCCCAGGTATTCCTTAAAGAGGTGGGGTTTCAAATGTCTCCGGAGGGTGGTGAGTGACTCCGCTGTCCTGGCGTCGTGAGGGAGCTTGTTCCACCATTGGGGTGCCAGAGCAGCGAACAGTTTTGATTGGGCTGAGCGGGAACTATGCTTCCGCAGAGGAAGGGGAGCCAGCAGGCCAGAGGTGGATGAACGCAATGCCCTCGTTTGGGTGTAGGGACTGATCAGAGCCTGAAGGTACGGAGGTGCCATTCCCCTCACAGCTCCATAGGCAAGCACCATGGTCTTGTAACAGATGCGAGCTTCAACTGGAAGCCAGTGGAGTGTGCGGAGGAGCGGGGTGACGTGAGAGAACTTGGGACGGTTGAACACCAGGCGGGCTGCGGCATTCTGGATGAGTTGTAGGGGTTTAATGGCACAGGCAGGAGCCCAGCCAACAGCGAGTTGCAGTAATCCAGACGGGGAGATGACAAGTGCCTGGATTAGGACCTGTGCCGCTTCCTGTGTAAGGCAGGGTCGTACTCTCCGAATGTTGTAGAGCATGAACCTACAGGATCGGGTCACCGCCTTGATGTTAGCAGAGAACGACAGGGTGTTGTCCAGGGTCACGCCAAGGCTCTTCGCACTCTGGGAGGAGGACACAACGGAGTTGTCAACCGTGATGGCGAGATCATGGAACGGGCAGTCCTTCCCCGGGAGGAAGAGCAGCTCCGTCTTGCCAAGGTTCAGCTTGAGGTGGTGATCCGTCATCCATACTGATATGTCTGCCAGACATGCAGAGATGCGATTCGCCACCTGGTTATCAGAAGGGGGAAAGGAGAAGATTAGTTGTGTATCGTCAGCGTAGCAATGATAGGAGAGGCCATGTGACGATATGACAGAGCCAAGTGACTTGGTGTATAGCGAGAATAGTAGAGGGCCTAGAACTGAGCCCTGGGGGACACCAGTGGTGAGAGCACGTGGTGCGGAGACAGCTTCCGCCACGCCACTTGGTAGGAGCGACCGGTCAGGTAGGACGCAATCCAAGAGTGAGCCGCGCCGGAGATGCCCAGCTCAGAGAGGGTGGAGAGGAGGATCTGATGGTTCACAGTATCAAAGGCAGCAGACAGGTCTAGAAGGATAAGAGCAGAGGAGAGAGAGTTAGCTTTAGCAGTGCGGAGAGCCTCCGTGACACAGAGAAGAGCAGTCTCAGTTGAATGACCAGTCTTGAAACCTGACTGGTTTGGATCAAGAAGGTCATTCTGAGAGCGATAGCAAGAGAGTTGGCTAGAGACGGCACGCTCAATCGTTTTGGAGAGAAAAGAAAGAAGGGATACTGATCTGTAGTTGTTGACATCAGAGGGATCGAGTGTTGGTTTTTTGAGAAGGGGTGCAACTCTCGCTCTCTTGAAGACGGAAGGGACATAGCCAGCGGTCAAGGATGAGTTGATCAGCGAGGTGAGGTATGGGAGAAGGTCACCGGAGATGGTCTGGAGAAGAGAGGAGGGGATAGGGTCAAGCGGGCAGGTTGTTGGGCGGCCTGCCGTCACAAGTCACATGATTTTATCTGGAGAGAGAGGGGAGAAAGAAGTCAAAGCATAGGATAGGGCAGTGTGAGCAGGACCAGCAGTGTCATTTGGCTTAACAAACGAGGATCGGATGTCGTCAACCCTTTTTTTCAAAGTGGTTGACGGAGTCATGCACAGAGAGGGAGGGGGGGAGGATTCAGCAGGGAGGAGAATGTGGCAAAGAGCTTCCCTAGGGTTAGAGGCAGATGCTTGGAATTTAGAGTGGTAGAAAGTGGCTTTAGCAGCAGAAACAGATGAAGAAAATGTAGAGAGGAGGGAGTGAAAAGATGCCAGGTCCGCAGAGAGTCTAGTTTTCTTCCATTTCTGCTCAGCTGCCCGGAGCTCTGTTCTGTGAGCTCGCAATGAGTCATCAAGCCACGGAGCTGGAGGGGAGGACCGAGCCGGCCGGGAGGATAGGGGACATAGAGAGTCAAAGGATGCAGAAAGGGAGGAGAGGAGGGTTGAGGTGGCAGAATCAGGAGATTGGAGGGAGAAGGATTGAGCAGAGGGAAGAGATGATAGGATGGAAGAGGAGAGAGTAGCGGGAGAGAGAGAGCGAAGGTTGCGACGGCGCATTACCATCTGTGTAGGGGCAGAGTGAGTAGTGTTGGAGGAGAGCGAGAGAGAGAAGGATACAAAGTAGTGGTCGGAGACATGGAGGGGAGTTGCAGTGAGATTAGTAGAAGAACAGCATCTAGTAAAGATGAGGTCAAGCGTATTGCCTGCCTTGTGAGTAGGTGAGAGGGTGAGGTCAAAAGAGGAGAGGAGTGGAAAGAAGGAGGCAGAGAGAAATGAGTCAAATGTAGACGTAGGGAGGTTGAAATCCCCCAGAACTGTGAGGGGTGAACCATCCTCAGGAAAGGAGCTTATCAAGGCGTCAAGCTCATTGATGAACTCTCCAAGGGAACCTGGAGGGCGATAGATAACAAGGATATTAAGCTTAAATGGGCTAGTGACTGTGACAGCATGGAATTCAAATGAGGAGATAGACAGATGGGTTTGTTGGCAATGACACAGGTCAAACGTTTTCTGTAAGTTTTCACAAGGTTTTCACACACTGTTGCTGGTATTTTGGCCCATTCCTCCATGCAGATCTCCTATAGAGCAGTAATGTTTTGGGGCTGTCACTGGGCAACACGGACTTTCAACTCCCTCCAAAGATTTTCTATGGGGTTGAGATCTGGAGACTGGCTAGGCCACTCCAGGACCTTGAAATGCTTCTTACGAAGCCACTCCTTCGTTGCCCGGGCGGTGTGTTTGGGATCATTGTCATGCTGAAAAACCCAGCCACGTTTCATCTTCAATGCCCTTGCTGATGGAAGGATATTTTCGATTCACGATACATGGCCCCATTCATTCTTTCCTTTACACGGATCAGTCGTCCTGGTCCCTTTGCAGAAAAACAGCCCCAAAGCATGATGTTTCCACCCCCATGCTTCACAGTAGGTATGGTGTTCTTTGGATGCAACTCAGCATTCTTTGTCCTCCAAACACGACGAGTTGAGTTTTTACCAAAAAGTTCTATTTTGGTTTCATCTGACCATATGACATTCTCCCAATCCTCTTCTGGATCATCCAAATGCACTCTAGCAAACTTCAGACGAGGCCTGGACATGTACTGGCTTAAGCAGGGGGACACGTCTGGCACTGCAGGATTTGAGTCCCTGGCGGCGTAGCGTGTTACTGATGGTAGGCTTTGTTACTTTGGTCCCAGCTCTCTGCAGGTCATTCACTAGGTCCCCCTGTGTGGTTCTGGGATTTTTGCTCACCGTTCTTGTGATCATTTTGACCCCACGGGGTAGGATCTTGCGTGGAGCCCCAGATCGAGGGGAGATTATCAGTGGTCTTGTATGTCTTCCATTTCCTAATAATTGCTCCCACAGTTGATTTCTTCAAACCAAGCTGCTTACCTATTGCAGATTCAGTCTTCCCAGCCTGGTGCAGGTCTACAATTTTGTTTCTGGTGTCCTTTGACAGCTCTTTGGTCTTGGCCATAGTGGAGTTTGGAGTGTGACTGTTTGAGGTTGTGGACAGGTGTCTTTTATACTGATAACAAGTTCAAACAGGTGCCATTAATACAGGTAACGAGTGGAGGACAGAGGAGCCTCTTAAAGAAGAAGTTACAGGTCTGTGAGAGCCAGAAATCTTGCTTGTTTGTAGGTGACCGAATACTTATTTCCCACCATAATTTGCAAATAAATTCATTAAAAATCCTACAATGTGATTTTCTGGAAAGTTTTTTCTCAATTTGTCTGTCATAGTTGACGTGTACCTATGATGAAAATTACAAGCCTCTCTCATCTTTTTAAGTGGGAGAACTTGCACAATTGGTGGCTGACTAAATATGTTTTTCCCCCACTGTAGATCTGTGTTAATACCACTTAAGACAGGCTGTGTCTCACACGCACGCCTTGATTTTCTCAGATCGCAATCTAAGTTAAAGCACCTCAAGTTCGGCTGAGGCTGATGTTTGGACTGTTTGGTTCACGAAATAATATAAATCAATTTTAAATCAAGCCTATTCTATGAAATCTTATTTTATGAAATAACACATACTATAGACTATAGGGCTTTGTTTAAATGTGCTATTTAAACATGTTATATATTCTTGTGCATTGTGGACAATTCTCTGACGTGATGTATGTTCTGAAAGGCAGGCAATAGTAATTAATTATGACATTCAACATTGTCTCTTGATTGTGTGTAGGAAAGGGAGATGGTAAAGAAGGCAGGCATATACTGTATAAGCAAAATATTATAATAATAATAATAATAATAATAATAATAATATGCCATTTAGCAATTAGGATTACATTGAAAATAACACAAGGGTTACATTAAAAATGACCCCAAACCCAATATGCTGGGTTATGTTACAACCCAATACACTGGGTTGTTTTAACCCAGCAATATCTAACATACCCAGCAGCTGGGTCAAGTGCTCAACCCAAGGTGGTTAGAAGTACAACCCAAACCCACTGGGTTGTGCTTGTCCAATACTGACCCAGCGCTGGGTTGTCGAAATTACCCAAATTGGGTTATTTTTAACACTGCATTTTTTTAGAGTGTAACAATAATTCCTTTTGGGGAAATAATATGAATTGCGATATTAGGCATAACTCAATTTCTACCTTTTTAAGATGCAAAAATAAAATAAAATCAGTAAAATGTTTTCAGTATCCTAATTTTGTTTTTGTTTAGCGTTTTCTGATTGTTTCAGTGCATGCTTTGGACAAAGGACACTCAAAAAGGCAATAGTTCTGAACTGAGTATGGTTTAGTTTTTATTTAAATTATTACAATTGTGTTAATTAACTTTTAAACTTCCATTGGTTGAAATCTGTTGCTCAGTTATCACTTGGCTCATGTAAATAATTCTGTAGTTGGCCATTTAAACCTCCTAAGGTCAACATCCCCATAGTGTTCACATTTTTCTCATGTAAACGTTGTAGCTACATATAAATATTGAACAAACAATTGATTTGGGAAATATCCAGTCTTCTTCATTACCATGCTGATGATTTCAATAATAATAATAATAATAATAATATGCCATTTAGCAGACGCTTTTATCCAAAGCGACTTACAGTCATGTGTGCATACATTTTCACGTATGGGTGGTGCCGGGGATCGAACCCACTACCCTGGTGTTACAAGCGCCGTGCTCTACCAATTGAGCTACAGAGGACCACATTTCAAGTTGTATTGAATTTATTTGTATCTGTTAAGACACTGAATACATGTTGTTTAGTATATTTACTACATGTAGTATGTTCAGTTTTTTCTATGAAAAGTTCATTTAAAAAGTTATGGTTTATGTAGATACAACATTTCAATGTTAACACATAGTAACCAAAAACCTGATCTACAGTGCGTTCAGACCCCTTCACTTTTTGCAAATGTTATTACGTTACAGCCTTATTCTAAAATTGATTAAATAAATGTTTTTCTTAATCAATCTACACACAATACCCCATAATGACAAAGGGAAAACAGCTTTTTAGAAATTTTTGCAAATGTATAAAAAAATAAAAACAGAAATACCATATTTACATAAGTATTCAGACCCTTTGCTATGAGACTCAACATTGAGCTCAGGTGCATCCTGTTTCCATTGATTATCCTTGAGATGTTTCTACATCTTGATTGGAGTCCACCTGTGGTAAATTCAATTGATTGGACATGATTTGGAAAGGCACACACCTGTCTATATAAGGTCCCACAGTTGACAGTGCATGTCAGAACAAAAACCAAGCCATGAGGTCAAAAGGAATTGTCCGTAGAGCTCTGAGACAGGATTGTGTCGAGGCACAGATCTGGGGAAGGATACCAAAAAATGTCTGCAGCATTGAAGGTCCCCAAGAACACAGTGGCCTCCATCATTTTTAAATGGAAGAAGTTTGGAACCACCAAGACTCTTCCTAGAGCTGGCCGCCCGGCCAAACCAGAGCTGGCAGCCCGGCAAAACTGAGCAATCGGGGGAGAAAGGCCTTGTCGGGGAGATGACCAAGAACCCAATGGTCACTCTAACAGAGCTCCAGTGTTCCTCTGTGGAGATGGGAGAACCTTCCAGAAGGACATCCATCTCTGCAGCACTCCACCAGTCAGGCCTTTACGGTAGAGTGGCCAGACCGAAGCCACTCCTCAGGTAAGAGCACATGACAGCCTGCTTGGAGTTTGCCAAAAGGCACCTAAAGGACTCTCAGAACATGAGAAACAAGATTCTCTGGTCTGATGAAACCAATATTGAACTCTTTGGCCTGAATGCCAAGCGTCACATCTGGAGGAAACCAGGCACTGCACATCACCTGGCCAAATACATCCCTACGGTGAAGCATCGTGGTGGCAGCATCATGCTGTGGGGATGTTTTTCAGCGGCAGGGACTGGGAGACTAGTCAGGATCGAGGGAAAGATGAACGGAGCAAAGTACAGAGAGATCCTTGATGAAAACCTGCTCCAGAGTGCTCAGGACCTTAGACTGGGGGCAAAGGTTAACCTTCCAACAGGACAATTACATTTACATTTTAGTCATTTAGCAGACGCTCTTATCCAGAGCGACTTACAGGAGCAATTAGGGTTAAGTGCCTTGCTCAAGGGCACATTTACGTCATTTAGCAGACGCTCTTATCCAGAGCGATTTACAAATTGGTGCATTCACCCTATAGCCAGTGGGATAACCACTTTACACTTTTTTTTTTTTTGGGTGTGGAGAAGGATTACTTTATCCTATCCCAGGTATTCTTTAAAGAGGTGGGGTTTCAAATGTCTCCGGAAGGGTGGTGAGTGACTCCGCTGTCCTGGCGTCGTGAGGGGAGCTTGTTCCACCATTGGGGTGCCAGAGCAGCGAACAGTTTTGACTGGGCTGAGCGGGAACTATGCTTCCGCAGAGGAAGGGAGCCAGCAGGCCAGAGGTGGATGAACGCAATGCCCTCGTTTGGGTGTAGGGACTGATCAGAGCCCGAAGGTACGGAGGTGCCGTTCCCCTCACTGCTCCATAGGCAAGCACCATGGTCTTGTAACAGATGCGAGCTTCAACTGGAAGCCAGTGGAGTGTGCGGAGGAGCGGGGTGACGGAGAGAACTAGGGAAGGTTGAACACCAGGCGGGCTGCGGCATTCTGGATGAGTTGTAGGGGTTTAATGGCACAGGCAGGGAGGCCAGCCAACAGAGAGTTGCAGTAATCCAGACGGGGAGATGACAAGTGCCTGGATTAGGACCTGTGCCGCTTCCTGTGTAAGGCAGGGTCGTACTCTCCGAATGTTGTAGAGCATGAACCTGCAGGATCGGGTCACCGCCTTGATGTTAGCGGAGAACGACAGGGTGTTGTCCAGGGTCACGCCAAGGCTCTTCGCACTCTGGGAGGAGGACACAACGGAGTTGTCAACCGTGATGGCGAGATCATGGAACGGGCAGTCCTTCCCGGGAGGAAGAGCAGCTCCGTCTTGCCAGGGTTCAGCTTGAGGTGGTGATCCGTCATCCATACTGATATGTCTGCCAGACATGCAGAGATGCGATTCTCCACCTGGTTATCAGAAGGGGAAAGGAGAAGATTAGTTGTGTATCGTCAGCGTAGCAATGATAGGAGAGGCCATGTGAGGATATGACAGAGCCAAGTGACTTGGTGTATAGGGAGAATAGGAGAGGGCCTAGAACTGAGCCCTGGGGGACACCAGTGGTGAGAGCACGTGGTGCGGAGACAGCTTCTCGCCACGCCACTTGGTAGGAGCGACCGGTCAGGTAGGACGCAATCCAAGAGTGAGCCGCGCCGGAGATGCCCAGCTCGGAGAGGGTGGAGAGGAGGATCTGATGGTTCACAGTATCAAAGGCAGCAGACAGGTCTAGAAGGACAAGAGCAGAGGAGAGAGAGTTAGCTTTAGCAGTGCGGAGAGCCTCCGTGACACAGAGAAGAGCAGTCTCAGTTGAATGACCAGTCCTGAAACCTGACTGGTTTGGATCAAGAAGGTCATTCTGAGAGAGATAGCAAGAGAGTTGGCTAAAGACGGCACGCTCAATAGTTTTGGAGAGAAAAGAAAGAAGGGATACTGGTCTGTAGTTGTTGACATCAGTGGGATCGAGTGTTGGTTTTTTGAGAAGGGGTGCAACTCTCGCTCTCTTGAAGACGGAAGGGACATAGCCAGCGGTCAAGGATGAGTTGATCAGCGAGGTGAGGTAGGGGAGAAGGTCACCGGAGATGGTCTGGAGAAGAGAGGAGGGGATAGGGGTCAAGCGGGCAGGTTGTTGGGCGGCCTGCAGTCACAAGTCGCAGGATTTTATCTGAGAGAGAGAGGGGGAGAAAGAAGTCAGATCATAGGGTAGGGCAGTGTGAGTAGGACCAGCAGTGTCATTAGGCTTAACAAACGAGGATCGGATGTCGTCAACCTTCTTTTTCAAAGTGGTTGGCGAAGTCATCCACAGAGAGAGGAGGGGGGGGGAGGATTCAGCAGGGAGGAAAATGTGGCAAAGAGCTTCCCTAGGGTTAGAGGCAGATGCTTGGAATTTAGAGTGGTAGAAAGTGGCCTTAGCAGCAGAAACAGATGAAGAAAATGTAGAGAGGAGGGAGTGAAAAGATGCCAGGTCGGCAGGGAGTTTAGTTTTCTTCCATTTCCGCTCCGCTGCCCGGAGCTCTGTTCTGTGAGCTCGCAATGAGTCATCAAGCCACGGAGCTGGAGGGGAGGACCGGAGCCGGCCGGGAGGATAGGGGACACAGAGAGTCAAAGGATGCAGAAAGGGAGGAGAGGAGGGTTGAGGAGGCAGAATCAGGAGATTGGAGGGAGAAGGATTGAGCAGAGGGAAGAGATGATAGGATGGAAGAGGAGAGAGTAGTGGGAGAGAGAGAGCGAAGGTTGCGGCGGCGCATTACCATCTGTGTAGGGGCAGAGTGAGTAGTGTTGGAGGAGAGCGAGAGAGAAGGGGAAACAAAGTAGTGGTCGGAGACATGGAGGGGAGTTGCAGTGAGATTAGTAGAAGAACAGCATCTAGTAAAGATGAGGTCAAGCGTATTGCCTGCCTTGTGAGTAGGGGGGACGGTGAGAGGGTGAGGTCAAAAGAGGAGAGGAGTGGAAAGAAGGAGGCAGAGAGAAATGAGTCAAATGTGGACGTAGGGAGGTTGAAATCCCCCAAAACTGTGAGGGGTGAGCCATCCTCAGGAAAGGAACTTATCAAGGCGTCAAGCTCATTGATGAACTCTCCAAGGGAACCTGGAGGGCGATAGATGACAAGGATATTAAGCTTAAATGGGCTAGTGACTGTGACAGCATGGAATTCAAATGAGGAGATAGACAGATGGGTTAGGGGGAAAAAATTGAGAATGTCCACTTGGGAGAGATGAGGATTCCTGTGCCACCACCCCTCTGACCAGATGCTCTCGGGGTATGCGAGAACACATGGTCAGACGAGGAGAGAGCAGTAGGAGTAGCAATGTTTTCAGTGGTAATCCATGTTTCCGTCAGCGCCAGGAAGTCGAGGGACTGGAGGTTAGCATAGGCTGGGATGAAGTCAGCTTTGTTGGCAGCAGAACGGCAGTTCCAGAGGCTGCCTGAGACCTGGAACTCCAGGTGTGGGGTGCGTGCAGGGACCACCAGGTTAGAGAGGCAGCAGCCACGCGGTGTGAGGCGTTTGTGTAGCCTGTGCAGAGAGGAGAGAACAGGGATAGGCAGAGGCATAGTTGACAGGCTGTAGCAAATGGCTACAATAATGCAGAGGAGATCGGAATGAAATGAACTAAACATCTGGGAGAGGAGAGAGCAGGGCCTCCCTCACCAAAACTTCCACCTCAGAAACTATAATTGTTTCACTGAACCACCCGAACAAAAACTCTCCCAACTTCCACCTTTAGAAATCAGAATTGTTGTGAACCACAGCGGTTCAATGTTTCAAGGAATAGACTCAACCCACTTTATTCAGCTAGCTAACTATGACACCATAGCTAACTAGCATGCTAGCATCCAATAACACACAGTTTAGCACCAACACTTGGTCACAACAAACCACCAATAGTGTGTTAACACACTAAACAGATAATTCGTGTCCGTGTCTAGTTCCTTTCATAACGCAGCAATAATTAAACGTTGGCTAGCTAGCACAAATATATTGTATTTAGCTGCCACAGTACAGCACACAATGGCTACTGTGTTGACTCTGTTCGAAAAACGGCTAGCTAGCTAGCTTCGTGCTACACCCGGCACCGCCGAAAAACAATGCTAACCTACAATAACTACCCACAGCAGCCCACGATGCCTAACTATGACACCATAGCTAACTAGCATGCTAGCATCCAATAACACACCTCTTTAAGGAATACCCTAAGCACACAGCCAAGACGACGAAGGAGTGGTTTCGGGACAAGTCTCTGAATGTCCTCGAGTGGCCCAGCAAGAGCCCAGACTTGAACCCGATCTAACATCTCTGGAGATACCTGAAAATAGCTGTGCAGCAACGCTCCCCATCCAACCTGACAGAGCTTGAGAGGATCTGCAGAGAAGAATGGGAGAAACTCCCTAAATATAGGTGTGCCAAGCTTGTAGCGTCATACCCAAGAAGATGAGGCTGTAATCGCTGCCAAAGGTGCTTCAACAAAGTACTGAGTAAAGTATGAGAGGGGGGGTAGTAGAAGGATTACTGTTATACTATTCCAGGTATTCCTTAAAGAGGTGGGGTTTCAAGTGTCTCCGGAAGGTGGTCAGTGACTCCGCTGTCCTGGCGTCGTGGGGGAGCTTGTTCCACCATTGGGGTGCCAGAGCAGCGAATAGCTTTGACTGGGCTGAGCGGGAACTGTGCTTCCGTAGAGGTAGGAGGGCTAGCAGGCCAGAGGTGGATGAACGTAGTGCCCTCGTTCGGGTGTAGGGTCTGATCAGAGCCTGAAGGTAAGGAGGTGCCGTTCCCCTCACGGCTCCGTAGGCAAGCACCATGGTCTTGTAGTAGTAAAATAATATAAACCTCTTCATTTGGAAGAATATAATTTATAAATGCATGAATGAGATTAGAACTACCGTATTTTATGATAACTAAGACCCTATTGCCCCATTCGTTTCTGATGTAGCTGTAAAGCTACTGAGTTGTTTTTTTTGGTTGCTGATTTCAGTTGAGACACACAGAGAGAGGAGTTTAAAGTATCAAAATTGAGAAGATCTGAAATGTCTTTCGCACTTAATTCAAAGATGTCATATGTTGTTTGTATGATGTTAACATATGAAAATCTTCCAGGATCCTTAAGGTATCTGTTTTTTTTTTTTTTACACGTTACATTTTCGTTTTTTTTGAGCAGACTGTTTTCAGGTGAGGAAAACTGTAAGTCGCTCTGGATGAGAGCGTCTGCTAAATGACAAAAAAATAAAAAATAAATATATATATATGAATAGCAATGCGTCAGCAATACATTTATCTATTATCTTCTTCTCTTCCATAGTTTTTTCTTAGATCACAAAGCGCTGTACTCAGAATGGTGCAGTCACAATGACCAAGAAATCAAGACTTCAAGGACACAAAGATGATTCAAACTGAATAAATCTATACCTGAGTCAAACCGAGCTGAAAAGCAAGATCGTGACAAAAAATAATAATAATAAGTTCTATGGGACCTTAGACTATCAATATGAAACAAAGCATAGCAAACTGAAGAAACTAAACTATTTGGCAGCACATAAAGATGAATGCCCAAGCATGACTAAGTGAATGTTTCTGACTATCCACAACAGGTGAGTTGATGGGCAATTAGTCTCGCTTCACAAAACTCACTGGTCTACTAGCAGCCATCAATACGGTGGTAATATGATTTATGACACACGAGGTTGCATGTCTTCCCTGCTGTCTGTCTTGGCTTCTGAGCCCAGCAGGAGAAATAGAGCATATCAAAGCAGGTCCTATCCTGTCTAACTCTACTGTAGATCAGCGTCTGTCAACTCACAGGGCTTCATCCTCTAACCATTACAAGACTCACAGGGTGTGGCCCAAATGGCACCCTATGGGCTTATTGTGGCCTTAAGCTCCATAGGAAACGAAGAGGAGTTAATGGCTACGTCTCATTGGGCTCTGGTCAAAAGTAGGGGACTACTTTGTCTAGCCACTAACTCTTTCTTCGTTCCCTGTGGAGCATTATGCCACAATAAGCCCATGCCATCCCACGGATCTATCTTTTAGAGGCGCTGTGGGATAAACTCCAGTCCTGGGGACCCACCGTTAAGCACAATTGTTATGATCGTCCTCAGGTGACTGCAGAAAATGGAATCAGACAAAGTTACTCAGAATCCGGAATCGGACAGAAAGTTGGGTGAGGTTTATCACAGTTTTCCCCTCACATTTTGTAGTTTGAAATTCTGCCTGGGTACTTTAAATCAAACCAAAACAGAGATGATGTCTGCTAGTGACATTTAGTTTGCGGCAAAGTCTTGTGCAGGACAGCTTCCAAAGAGACACAGACTTTACACCTCAACCTAAGGAGTGCCTTGAAGTTTTTTTTCTTTCTTTTTTCGAAAGGTTTTAAAGACTCACTCCACAGATAAATGTGGTGCAAAAAGAGAGCGAGAGAGAGACAGACAGACAAAGAGTAGCAGTACACGTTATTTTAAAGACAGTGTGTGCAATAGCAAAGTTTAGCCTACTAAGATATGAGAATATGTTAAATAATAAAACAGACAGGATGAGGAAGCTGACTGACACAATCAGTGGAGTTTTACCCAGGAGTCATTGAGCTGAGGGAGACACACTGGACAGCTAGCCTTCGCACATACAAACCAACCAACAAACCAACACAGCCAGATATAATACAGAGAGGGACCCGTTTGAATGATTCATAACTCATAGTAGACATATTGAACAAAACATTGATAGTTTTGTGACTGATGCAATGTACCATACATTATACATCAAGTTGAAAAGAGAACTAACTGCCTCAATTATTAAGTGGACAAGCGTCCTAAACTCAGAGCCCTTTGCTGAAGTTAAAGGCTCTAACCAAAACCATTGGCTTTGCTGCCACCTGGAGGACTCGTCTTCTAACTCCCTTTGTAGAACTACTAGTGGGCGGGTACGATTGCAATTTACCTGCCATTGCCATTGGCTTAGCAAGTGCAACGTCATCAACGCGTAAAATAAAGGAAGTGAAACCTAAATGACTCGCCTAGAGTTATTTCAGGTTATTCGTTCCCACATTTTGACTGTGTTTTCGAATAGGTGAGTACTGGGATTTATTCATTCACATCAAGGCCATTTGACTAAATCCATCATTACGAATATATATCGTTGAGTTCCTCTTCCTCTCTTGTTCTTCTTACAAGGTGAACAGCCAGGCTACAGGGTGTAATCACAGATAGAACAATGAGGGTTAGTTATAAAAAAAAATATTTGGTGTAATCATTAGCCAAACAGTTGCAAACAGTTGAGTTTTGCAACGAAAACGAGAGTTTCTATTGGACAAGTTCAGGTAGGTCCCTCCCCGTTTCGTTCCGTTTGCTTTCGTATGTTTTTGAACAGAATCGGCGTAATGAATACGTCCCTGTTTTATTCATTACACAGGAGAGGGACATTAAGGTGTTTCTGGTCAAGAATACCAATGCTTAAAATCTCTCCGACATTTCCTGGTTGCTAAAAGTGTAATAGTTGGCCTAATTTCAGTTTGTCACAAAACAAGCAAGAGAGAATGTAGAGAGTCATTGTAACATCTAAAACGCAGTGAAATATCTTCAATAACCACAAATATAGTATTTTCAGATGTTTGAAGCTGGTGTACAAAACCAAAAGTAAAAGACGCAAAAACGAAACTTCAGAACGGGAAGCATAAAAATAGCATACATGGAACAGATCTACCGCTTCTTAAGACGTTGCTTTCAATGAAAATGACAGATTTATAAGTCACATTTCTATGGGAATTTGGGCTGTCACTCAAAAAGTTACATATTGCGGCTTTAAACTTTTACTGCAAATAGCATTTACACATCATTAGCACAGTCTCTCCAAACAAACCACATCAAAAATACTAGATTATTGGAAAACAATAAATCCTGGTCAAAAGTCCCTATGTAGTGTACTATTATAGTGGCATTTGCGAGAGGACACACGCCAAGAAACCTAGTAGTGTATCTAAATCAAATCAAATTGTATTGGTGACATACACACATTTAGCAGATGTTATTGCGGGTGTAGCGAAATGCTTGTAACGTCTATGCCAGGGCAGTCCAACCCTCTTCCTGGAGATCTAGCGTCCTGTGGGTTTTCAGTCCAACCCTAATTTAACACACCTGATTCTACTTATTAGCTGCTCAACAAGACCTTAACTAGCTGAATCAGATACGCTAAATTAGGGTTGGATTGAAATCCTACAGGACAGTAGCTCTCCAGGAAGAGGGTTGGGCAGCCCTGGTCTATGCCAAAAACTATTTCTGGATGAACAAAACAAAAGCACACGCTGTGTACTCAGCTTACCATGGGGCTGGCCTCTTGTCCTACAGTGAGCTACATGCAAGCGTGTGTCATCAGGGGCTGAACTTCCACTCATAATAATGGCCGGAACGGAATAAATTGAATGGCATTAAACACATGGAAACCATGAATCGTACTACACCGGCTCTGACGCTCGTCGGATGTGGCAGGGCTTGAAAACTATTACAGACTACAAAGGGAAGCACAGCCGCGAGCTGCCCAGTGACACAAGCCTACCAGACGAGCTAAACCACTTCTATGCTCGCTTCGAGGCAAGCAACACTGAAGCATGCATGAGAGCACCAGCTGTTCCGGATGACTATGTGATCACGCTCTCCGTAGCCGATGTGAGTAAGACTTTTAAGCAGGTCAACATTCACAAGGCCGCAGGGCCAGATGGATTACCAGGACGTGTACTCCGAGCATGCGCTGACCAACTGGCAAGTGTCTTCACTGACATTTTCAACATGTCCCTGACTGAGTCTGTAATACCAACATGTTTCAAGCAGACCACCATAGTCCCCGTGCCCAAAGACACTAAGATAACCTGCCTAAATGACTACCGACCCGTAGCACTGACGTCTGTAGCCATGAAGTGCTTTGAAAGGCTGGTCATGGCTCATATCAACACCATTATCCCAGAAACCCTAGACCCACTCCAATTTGCATACCGCCCCAACAGATCCACAGATGATGCAATCTCTATTGCACTCCACACTGCCCTTTCCCACCTGGACAAGAGGAACACCTACGTGAGAATGCTATTCATTGACCAAAGCTCAGCATTCAACACCATAGTGCCCTCAAAGCTCATCACTAAGCTAAGGATCCTGGGACTAAACACCTCCCTCTGCAACTGGATCCTGGACTTCCTGACGGGCCGCCCCCAGGTGGTAAGTGTAGGTAACAACACATCTGCCACACTGATCCTCAACACGGGGGCCCCTCAGGGGTGCATGCTCAGTCCCCTCCTGTACTACCTGTTCGCCCATGACTGCATGGCCAGGCACGACTCCAACACCATCATTAAGTTTGCCGACGACACAACAGTGGTAGGCATGATCACTGACAACGATGAGACAGCCTATAGGGAGGAGGTCAGAGACCTGGCCGTGTGGTGCCAGGATAACAACCTCTCCCTAAACGTGACCAAGACAAAGGAGATGATTGTGGACTACAGGAAAAAGAGGACTGAGCACGCCCCCATTCTCATCGACAGGGCTGTAGTGGAACAGGTTGAGAGCTTCAAGTTCCTTGGTGTCCACATCACCAACTAACTATCATGGTCCAAACACACCAAGACAGTCGTGAAGAGGGCACGACAAAGCCTATTCCCCCTCAGGAGACTGAAAAGATTTGGCATGGGTCCTCAGATCCTCAAAAAATTATACAGCTGCACCATCGAGAGCATCCTGACTGGTTGCATCACCGCCTGGTATGGCAACTGCTTGGCCTCCGACCGCAAAGCACTACAGAGGGTAGTGCGTACGGCTCAGTACATCACTGGGGCCAAGCTTCTGCTGCCATCCAGGACCTCTATACCAGGCGGTGTCAGCGGAAGGCCCTCAAAATTGTCAAAGACTCCAGCCACCCTAGTCATAGACTGTTCTCTCTGCTACTGCACGGCAAGCGATACCGGAGTGCCAAGTCTAGGTCCAAAAGACTTCTCAACAGCTTCTACCCCCAAGCCATAAGACTCCTGAACAGATAATCATGGCTACCCGGACTATTTGCACTGCCCCCCCACCCCATCATTTTACGCTGCTGCTACTCTGTTAATGATTTATGCATAGTCACTTTAACTCTACCCACATGTACATATTACTTCAACTAGCCGGTGCCCCCGCACATTGACTCTGCACCGGTACCCCCCTGTATATATAGCCTCCCTACTGTTATCTTTTTTTTTTTCTGCTCTTTTTTTTCTCAACACTTTTGTTTTATTTTACTTTTTTTATTAAAAATAAATGCATTGTTGGTTAAGGGCTGTAAGTAAGCATTTCACTGTAATGTCTGCACCTGTTGTATTCGGCGCATGTGGCCAATAAAATTTGATTTGATGTATTTGTTACCATTACACTAATTCCGCTCCAGTCATTACCACGAGCCCGTTCTCCCCAATTAAGGCGCCACCAAACTCCTGTCCACAACATCCACATCAACAAACAGTGGATGTGGATGTGGATGTTGTTGTGGAAGTTGGCCAGCAGTCACACAAGATTTGGTTTTAGGTTTCTGATCTGGGAGTTTTAATCTGCTGAAATGTCTTATTTTCTATCACAGATTGACAAGATGAGTGACCTTCCCATCTTCAACCCGTTGGTCCTGATCGGTGTGGGCTCCAGCTTCGCCTTCTCTGGCTTGTTTTACCACTTATACAAAGACAAGAAAGATGACCTAGTCAAGCTGAAGGTAACACACACACACACACAAACTCATGAAGGTGAAATGCAGTACAGTTTCTGTGTTTTCATTTTTCTCTCCCGAATAGGAAATACCCAAATTCATCCCGGATCAACACTTGGTAAGGATCCTCAAGGCATCGCCCCACAGAAAACTGCAGTACGTCGCAGTGGAAGGTAAGTGGAAACCCCCCCCCCGAAACTGATTAAACAGCCTTTTGATTAAATAATGTGTTTTTATTACCAGTATGCATTTAGAGACGTGTGAAGTATTCTTGTTCCAGGTTTGGTCCAGGCGGACGGTGAGACTCTGGCCAGTCAGTTTGTCCCAAGATGCTTTGGTGTGATCCAGAGGATAGCTGTAGAGGAACACTGGAATGTGTGGAACAACATCACTAGAACATGGTAAGTACACAGAAAATTCTATACATTAGCCATAAATACAGCATTATGTACACACACACACTACATGACCAAAAGTATGCGGACACCTGCTCATCCAAAATCATGGGCATTTAAAATGGAGTTGGAACCACAGCCCAGCCCTACTGGCCTCGATCAAGAACTACCAATGACCAAGGGAGGGACTGGGTCTGGGACTCCCTCACAACAGCTCTCTCTCTGTCCCCTGACTGCCCCGTCTGTGCCATCAATACATACACAGAGCACGCCTCAACCCTTGCTCTCCATCTTTGGGATTTTCCAACCAGTTCAGCAACCCAACAACTCTCGACTTAAACTCCCAACCCAGCCCTCGGGGTTCGTTTGCACCATTGTGTGATGCTTGGCGTGTTCAGGAAGCTATAGAGACAGTGGTTGGTGATGGGTCAGGTCTTTATAGATTTTTATAATCGGCGCATACAATGCGGGTAGATTTAGGTATTGGCAGGTAAGGTCTTTCACCAGCCACGTTGGCGGGTGGTCAGTTTGCAGGGCTCTACAGTGCCAGCTTTACATTTGCGAATAAACAGTCAAAAGTCAAGTATGCATGCACATGTTAGAAAAATAATGCAGTAGCTGTTTTCAAAGTATTTCTGCTCTTTTGCATCATAGCTAATTGCGCAAATAAATACTAAATCTATATCCAACCTCGCGCAGCAACACTGCATGGGAGCTGAGCTCACTGAGTGAAGTGCTGATAGATACAGTTTTGTAGGCATGAAAGTTAGTCTAATTTACTTGAAAGTCTACAAAGTGAGACTTTGTCCTCGTGTTTCTTGGCGATTTTAAAATTGTTTTGTTCACAAGCTCGGTTGTTTTTCAACGTTAGTTTGAGTCCGCTGCTTAAACTGAGTGAAGAGACGCCATAATCAGATCCCAAATATCACACGTGACAGAACTCGAGTGGCCCCGTTACTACGGTAACCTCCCGCTCTTAAAGGGGCAGCTGGACATTTGTCTCAGATATTTTGATTTAAAAGACAAAAAAAAGATATTAAATGTACTTCTTACTAAAACATTTCTTGTTTTAGAAACATTACAAAGCATGGTCATCTTTTTTTTTTGTAATTATGTCAAAAATATTTTGGCTGGTAAAAGAGATCTGAGTGTCTGGTAGATTATATATGTTTTGTCCATCTACCTTGCCACAATGGCTGGTGGACCCTAACAGTACATATTAGGCCCTGGTTATACTCCTGTTTTTATGGTTTACTTTAATCATATACTGGGACATCCACGTCTGTGAAGGACATGACATGCAGACAGATGACTTTAAACACAACTTTGCTGTTCCTGAGGACCAGAGGATGACTGCCACGGTGGGACTCATGAGGACCAGAGAATGACTGCCACGGTGGGACTCCTGTCTGTCTGCTGGTCATGAGGACCAGAGGATGACTGCCACGGTGGGACTCCTGTCTGTCTGCTGGTCATGAGGACCAGAGGATGACTGCCACGGTGGGACTCCTGTCTGTCTGCTGGTCATGAGGACCAGAGGATGACTGCCACGGTGGGACTCCTGTCTGTCTGCTGGTCATGAGGACCAGAGGATGACTGCCACGGTGGGATTCCTGTCTGTCTGCTGGTCATGAGGACCAGAGGATGACTGCCACGGTGGGATTCCTGTCTGTCTGCTGGTCATGAGGACCAGAGGATGACTGCCACGGTGGGACTCCTGTCTGTCTGCTGGTCATGAGGACCAGAGGATGACTGCCACGGTGGGACTCCTGTCTGTCTGCTGGTCATGAGGACCAGAGGATGACTGCCACGGTGGGATTCCTGTCTGTCTGTCTGCTGGTCATGAGGACCACCATGTAAAGACAAGTGAGACTCCTGTATGTCTGTCTGTGGGACTCCTGTATGTCTGTCTGTGGGACTCCTGTATGTCTGTCTGTGGGACTCCTGTATGTCTGTCTGTGTATGTTGAAGTGCAATGAGTTTGACGGTATGTCAGTCTGTTTTGACCACAACACCTCTTAAATGTGATTTACTTTTCAATCCTTTTGTTTTCAGTTTGGCTTTGAAATGAAAAATCAATCACGTGAGACATGTCCTGTTGGTAAATAGTTAGATTAGTGATGGCTGTATGACATGAAAAATGTATGCACTCACTAACTGTAAGTCGCTCTGGATAAGAGCGTCTGCTAAATGACTAAAATGTAAGATGTAAAAGTAGTTCTCCTGGCATCCGCCAAACCCAGATTCATTTGGTCGGACTGCCAGATGGTGAAGCGTGATTCATCACTCCAGAGAACGTGTTTCCACTGCTCCGGAGTCCCAATGGCAGCGAACTTTACACCACTCCAGCCGACGCTTGGCATTGCGCATGCTAATATTAGGCTTGTGTGCGACTGCTCAGCCATGGAAACCCATTTCATGAAGCTCCCGACGAACAGTTCTTGTGCTGACGTTGCTTCCAGAGGCAGTTTGGAACTCTGTAGTGAGTGTTGCAACCGAGGACAGACGATTCGTACGCGCTATGTGCTTCAGCACTCGTCGGTCCCGTTCTGTGAGCTTGTGTGGCCTACCACTTCGCGGCTGAGCCGTTGTTGCTCCTAGACGTTTCCACTTCACAATAACAGCACTTACAGTTGACCCGGGGCAGCTCTAGCAGCGTTAGAAATTTGACATAGTGACTTGTTGGAAAGGTGGCATCCTATGACGGTGCCACGTTGAAAGTCACTGAGCTCTTCAGTATGTTTTTGTCTATGGAGATTGCATGGGTGTGTGCTCGATTTTTATACACCGGTCAGCAACGGGTGTGGCTGAAATAGCCGAATCCACACATTTTGAAGGGGTGTCCACATACTTTTGTGTATATATAGTGTAGTATGGACATATGGAGACTAAATAGTACTATGGAGGCTATGTGGTCCAGCTCAAAGTGGAACTTGGAATCATGTAGGTCTTCAAGAATCACATTTTCTGACAGGAGTCTACATCACCTAAAAGTAATGCAATTGCAACACAATTCAGTACATACTGTAAATTCAACACCACCATTCATCCCTCTTCTCTCAGGAACACCAGAATGACCAACAGGAAGGAGACCAACAACGCCGTCCCCTTCAGTCTTGTTGAACCGGGCGCCTGCATCACCGACATCACCGTCAAGGTCCATTCCCCTCTGGAGGCTTCCGGCTCGTTCCTGGAGAGGGTTCACTGCGGGGTCAAACACGCCCAGGAGGGTCTGGTGAACGTGTTGTTGGAGGGCCTCAGCGGCGAGCGGCCCACGGTGCAGAAGGAGACGGAGGAGCTGCTCCGTGTCGGGACCACTATGACGGGTTTCGGGGAGGTGGTGCTGGAGGGAGGGACCGTGAGACTACAGGCGCCACAGGACGGCCGCCGCTACATCCTGGTCCCCACGGACTACAGGGGGTTCATAGAGGGACACGAGGGCACGGCCAATCTGTGGAAGGGGCTGACAGCGCTGTTTGGGATTACGGGGGCATCGCTGCTGGCCGGGGCGGTTTATAGTACGATGGGGAAAAAGGACAGAAGGGACTAGTAGTGATGATGCCCAAATCGACCACCTGCCCTCCTGCACATCTAAAATGATTGGATAGGTTTTAAGCAATATGGGGGAAATTCAACCCAGCCTATCAAAAGGTGAAGTATTGCTTAAAACTTTATCCTAGTTCTTTGTAGATATGGACAGTGCATGGTCCACAATTGTAACCGTGGTGATTTTATAGCTGATCAGTCATTCATGATGGACCAAACCAAATATTTTGTTTTAATGAGGGATGATGTCCTAGCTGAACGGGAAACGTCTGTAGTGAATATTACTAAAACCACTCCGAATTTACAGGATTATGGCGGACCATAGGTATTGCAAGACTGTGTCTGACGAATCCCGTCCACAGCGTATCAGTGGCACATAAAGTGTTTAAGTAGATGCTTCAACAAAGGAGTTCTTATACTGGAATGTAGACCAGTCGTTTAAAAAATAAATTAAAAAATTGTTCTGAATAGATTATTTTTTCGAACATTTAGTTTTAATCGTACTTTCTTTGAATCATTCCTTGCCAGTCGCTGCGGTCCACAAAACTGGTGATTGTAAGGTGTCTGAGATTGTGGTGTATTATGTGATAGACGTATGACTTAACGTCAGCAGGTGAGCTTGCTAGTATAACAACTACCTCTATACAGCATTAAACCACTGTGGTTACTTCAAACCGCCCCCAGGGAAATCTGTTGTATTGTTCTGAACTGACAAGAGACCGGTAAAACCTGTCTATACTGAACACTGTAAAAAAACAGATCTGTGACATTCTTTATTAATTGGTGATGGTCTGTGTCGGGAGCATCTTGTTTTCACTCATTAAAACCTTACTCAAGTGTGTTCAAGCTTTCTTTTATTAGGGTGTTTAAATCATACCACAGCTTTTGTCTTCTTGTGACATTGTGAGCAAGATGTCACCTTTGTGTTGTCCACTAAATATCAACAACACCATTTCCTTTTGGAGAAGCAATATGAAGCTGCCGCAGTGTACAACCTGATAACCTTTGACATTCTGGGCCGGTTTTCCCGGACACAGATTAAGCCTAACCCTGGACTAAAAAGCGTCCTCAGTGGAGAACGTCCACTGAAATAGATTTTTACTTCAGGACTAGAGGTTTAGGGCTGTGTTCAATCCGTATGGCGGAAGATCTGCGTTATAGCTCAATTGAAAGGCAATGTTCGATGAGGCTGCATTAATGGTAAACGCTGTATATGTCGGCTCAATCGGAAATGACCTTTTATGTTTTCACGCGGATCTTCCGCGATACGGATTAAATCCAGCCCTAACTCTGTCCGGGAAACCGGTCCTCTTAAATGCAGATTTAAAGTGGAACCACCATGGGTTTCTATTCACACAACAGTCTCAAGTCTTCAGTCTTTATTCCACTTCCTCACTCTCCTTCCTCCGAAGACTCATCCTCTGCTTCTTCCAACCACTGGATAAACTTCTGGAGCTGAGGAAAGACAGGACATCACCTCTCAGCCATGTGTTTTAGGCCTGGGGCCTGTTCAGGACGTACAGTGCCACCTCTAAAAGTACAGAGGCACGCACTTCGGGTACGTTTAACTGCCCCCTTCCGTTGGAAAACAAAATCGCTTTCCCTACACAATGCCTTTGTTGCTGTCATAATGTAAGAAGCCCTGTAAGTGGTACTCACTCCCTGGTTCTTCCGTAGTTGTCTGCTCCTGTCTGTGGTGGTTCCTGTAGAGAACCATTTTAGGATGGCCGCCTCCTCAAGGATCTCCAGCTGGTACATTTTCATCAGCACCTACAGGGAAGGCGACAACAACAGACAAGTTAACATCCAACATCACACGTTTTTTTTTTATGTAAAAAGCGGGTTGGAACCGGTTCAGGGAACAGAACTGAAAATGCAATTTTTTAGAGGAACAGAATCTGAAACGCAAACGAAAGTGATCTATACTGTTCCGGGACAGAACTGTTATTTAAATAATGATGGGAACCGGTTAATTATGTTATTTTACAGGAATTTTTTTACAGTCCCACTAAAAAAAAAAACACAACAAACTACCTATGCAAAGTCCTCACACTGTCACTCAGTCATTCCATTGTCTGCCTGCCTGCCGGAAAAATCTTTGCCAGTGTGTGTGCCAGGGTTTCCGTTAGGGAAATGTGGTGCTGGGAAGATTTAAATTCACCGGACATTTGAGAAATTTACCCGACATCCATATGTATTCAGATCCGAACTGGCCATCAATAAACAAGGGATATTGGCCAAATGAGACACATTTGCGTCCTTAAAAAGCAGCCTATAGCAAATTACAAAGACAGTAGCCTGCAATTGGCCCCGCCAAAGTTCTCCTCATCTTAGTCCACTACAATATTAAAACTTCTCCACGTGTACTCTACTCACTGTAGACATAGACCTACTCTTCGTCCTCGAACTTCAATGAAAAAGGCCTCCATCTTCGTAATCAACAGTGACCCCCTCTCTCATTCCCGCTCTCTCCTCAGCAGCAGGCGCACGTGCGCCCAAAAGGAGTGCGATTATGGCGCTGACGCTCATATTCGGGGTGTAGGCTATGATGGACAGCCTCTCCCGGACAATTTGGCCCACCCTCTCACCCACCCTCCCACCCACCCTCTCACCCACCTTGACCATAGCAGTCTGGTGTGTGTCCTGCTCCAGAAACAGCTCCTCCACAGCAGACAGACAGTCCAGGTGGTCCTGAGCTCTCTTGATATAGTTCTTAAACACCGGAGACCACTTCTTCAGCAGCTGAGAGGCGGGGGGAGGAGAAGAGAAAATAGGTTATTCTGTGACCGTCTCGCCCTCTGTCCCCCATTCACAGCTACACCTCTGTAAAAGTTGTTTTGGGGTAGAGATAGGAGCTGGTCATTTTTGTAAGTGATTTGTCTGTAAAAATGAAGAGCTAGATAAATAACATATATTTATTCTAATTATTGGTTGTAGAACAATTTATTGGGGTGTGGTGGTTGTAGGTCTGTAGTTGTAGGTACTTACAGGCAATAGTAAACCAGTGTACTGTAGGGTGGTGAGTTGCGTCCCCTGCAGTTGGAAGGGGTACTCTAGAACAACTCTGGTAAGAATCTGCATTACCTCCTTGAGAGTGATGTTATAGGCATACCTGGTGGGAGAGGGGAAGTACAAGATCTATACATTGAAGATAGTAGCATGGAGCAACATTTAGCTGGATATGTTCTAATGGGACTGAAATATTATTGCACTTCAACAAAGTTTGCACTTCTCTGTAGAGCACTTATCAGGAGCTGACCACTAGTTACTCTTATCAGGAGCTGACCACTAGTTACTCTTATCAGGAGCTGACCACTACTTACTTATCAGGAGCTGACCACTACTTACTTATCAGGAGCTGACCACTACTTACTTATCAGGAGCTGACCACTACTTACTCTTATCAGGAGCTGACTACTACTTACTCTTATCAGGAGCTGACCACTAGTTACTTATCAGGAGCTGACCACTACTTACTTATCAGGAGCTGACTACTACTTACTTATCAGGAGCTGACTACTACTTACTTATCAGGACCTGACCACTACTTACTTATCAGGAGCTGACCACTACTTACTTATCAGGAGCTGACCACTACTTACTTATCAGGAGCTGACCACTACTTACTTATCAGGAGCTGACCACTACTTACTCTTATCAGGAGCTGACTACTACTTACTCTTATCAGGAGCTGACCACTAGTTACTTATCAGGAGCTGACCACTAGTTACTTATCAGGAGCTGACCACTACTTACTTATCAGGAGCTGACTACTACTTACTTATCAGGAGCTGACCACTACTTACTTATCAGGAGCTGACCACTACTTACTTATCGGGAGCTGACCACTACTTACTCTTATCAGGAGCTGACTACTACTTACTCTTATCAGGAGCTGACCACTAGTTACTTATCAGGAGCTGACCACTACTTACTTATCAGGAGCTGACCACTACTTACTTATCAGGAGCTGACTACTACTTACTTATCAGGAGCTGACTACTACTTACTTATCAGGAGCTGACCACTACTTACTTATCAGGAGCTGACCACTAGTTACTTATCAGGAGCTGACCACTACTTACTTATCAGGAGCTGACCACTACTTACTTATCAGGAGCTGACCACTACTTACTTATCAGGAGCTGACCACTACTTATCAGGAGCTGACCACTACTTACTTATCAGGAGCTGACCACTACTTACTTATCAGGAGCTGACCACTACTTACTTATCAGGAGCTGACCACTACTTACTTATCAGGAGCTGACTACTACTTACTTATCAGGAGCTGACCACTACTTACTCTTATCAGGAGCTGAACACTACTTACTCTTATCAGGAGCTGAACACTAGTTACTTATCAGGAGCTGACCACTAGTTACTTATCAGGAGCTGACCACTACTTACTCTTATCAGGAGCTGACCACTACTTACTCGTATCAGGAGCTGACCACTAGTTACTTATCAGGAGCTGACCACTAGTTACTTATCAGGAGCTGACCACTACTTACTTATCAGGAGCTGACCACTACTTACTTATCAGGAGCTGACCACTACTTACTTATCAGGAGCTGACCACTACTTACTTATCAGGAGCTGACTACTACTTACTTATCAGGAGCTGACCACTACTTACTTATGAGGAGCTGACCACTACTTACTTATCAGGAGCTGACCACTACTTACTCTTATCAGGAGCTGACTACTACTTACTCTTATCAGGAGCTGACCACTAGTTACTTATCAGGAGCTGACCACTACTTACTTATCAGGAGCTGACTACTACTTACTTATCAGGAGCTGACCACTACTTACTTATCAGGAGCTGACCACTACTTACTTATCAGGAGCTGAACACTACTTACTTATCAGGAGCTGACCACTACTTACTTATCAGGAGCTGACCACTACTTACTTATCAGGAGCTGACTACTACTTACTTATCAGGAGCTGACCACTACTTACTTATCAGGAGCTGACCACTAGTTACTTATCAGGAGCTGACCACTACTGACTTATCAGGAGCTGAACACTACTTACTTATCGGGAGCTGACCACTACTTACTTATCGGGAGCTGACCACTACTTACTTATCAGGAGCTGACCACTACTTACTTATCAGGAGCTGACCACTACTTACTTATCAGGAGCTGACCACTACTTACTTATCAGGAGCTGACCACTACTTACTTATCAGGAGCTGACCACTACTTACTTATCAGGAGCTGACCACTACTTACTCTTATCAGGAGCTGACCACTAGTTACTTATCAGGAGCTGACCACTACTTACTTATCGGGAGCTGACTACTACTTACTTATCAGGAGCTGACCACTACTTACTTATCAGGAGCTGAACACTACTTACTTATCAGGAGCTGACTACTACTTACTTATCAGGAGCTGACCACTACTTACTCTTATCAGGAGCTGAACACTACTTACTCTTATCAGGAGCTGAACACTAGTTACTTATCAGGAGCTGAACACTACTTACTTATCAGGAGCTGACTACTACTTACTTATCAGGAGCTGACCTATACTTATTCTTATCAGGAGCTGAACACTACTTACTCTTATCAGGAGCTGACCACTAGTTACTTATCAGGAGCTGACTACTACTTACTTATCAGGAGCTGACTACTACTTACTTATCAGGAGCTGACCACTACTTACTTATCAGGAGCTGACTACTACTTACTTATCAGGAGCTGACCACTACTTACTCTTATCAGGAGCTGACCACTAGTTACTTATCAGGAGCTGACCACTAGTTACTTATCAGGAGCTGACCACTACTTACTTATCAGGAGCTGACCACCACTTACTCTTATCAGGAGCTGACCACCACTTACTCTTATCAGGAGCTGACCACTACTCACTTATCAGGAGCTGACCACTAGTTACTTATCAGGAGCTGACCACTAGTTACTTATCAGGAGCTGACCACTACTTACTTATCAGGAGCTGAACACTACTTACTTATCAGGAGCTGACTACTACTTACTTATCAGGAGCTGACCACTACTTACTCTTATCAGGAGCTGACCACTACTTACTCTTATCAGGAGCTGAACACTACTTACTCTTATCAGGAGCTGACCACTAGTTACTTATCAGGAGCTGACCACTAGTTACTTATCAGGAGCTGAACACTAGTTACTTATCAGGAGCTGAACACTAGTTACTTATCAGGAGCTGAACACTACTTACTTATCAGGAGCTGACTACTACTTACTTATCAGGAGCTGAACACTACTTACTCTTATCAGGAGCTGAACACTACTTACTCTTATCAGGAGCTGACCACTAGTTACTTATCAGGAGCTGACTACTACTTACTTATCAGGAGCTGACCACTACTTACTTATCAGGAGCTGACTACTACTTACTTATCAGGAGCTGACCACTACTTACTTATCAGGAGCTGACCACTACTTACTTATCAGGAGCTGAACACTACTTACTTATCAGGAGCTGACCACTACTTACTTATCAGGAGCTGACCACTACTTACTTATCAGGAGCTGACTACTACTTACTTATCAGGAGCTGACCACTACTTACTTATCAGGAGCTGACCACTAGTTACTTATCAGGAGCTGACCACTACTGACTTATCAGGAGCTGAACACTACTTACTTATCGGGAGCTGACCACTACTTACTTATCGGGAGCTGACCACTACTTACTTATCAGGAGCTGACCACTACTTACTTATCAGGAGCTGACCACTACTTACTTATCAGGAGCTGACCACTACTTACTTATCAGGAGCTGACCACTACTTACTTATCAGGAGCTGACCACTACTTACTTATCAGGAGCTGACCACTACTTACTCTTATCAGGAGCTGACCACTAGTTACTTATCAGGAGCTGACCACTACTTACTTATCAGGAGCTGACTACTACTTACTTATCAGGAGCTGACCACTACTTACTTATCAGGAGCTGAACACTACTTACTTATCAGGAGCTGACTACTACTTACTTATCAGGAGCTGACCACTACTTACTCTTATCAGGAGCTGAACACTACTTACTCTTATCAGGAGCTGAACACTAGTTACTTATCAGGAGCTGAACACTAGTTACTTATCAGGAGCTGACTACTACTTACTTATCAGGAGCTGACCACTACTTACTCTTATCAGGAGCTGAACACTACTTACTCTTATCAGGAGCTGACCACTAGTTACTTATCAGGAGCTGACTACTACTTACTTATCAGGAGCTGACTACTACTTACTTATCAGGAGCTGACCACTACTTACTTATCAGGAGCTGACTACTACTTACTTATCAGGAGCTGACCACTACTTACTTATGAGGAGCTGACCACTACTTACTTATCAGGAGCTGACCACTACTTACTCTTATCAGGAGCTGACTACTACTTACTCTTATCAGGAGCTGACCACTAGTTACTTATCAGGAGCTGACCACTACTTACTTATCAGGAGCTGACTACTACTTACTTATCAGGAGCTGACCACTACTTACTTATCAGGAGCTGACCACTACTTACTTATCAGGAGCTGAACACTACTTACTCTTATCAGGAGCTGAACACTAGTTACTTATCAGGAGCTGAACACTACTTACTTATCAGGAGCTGACTACTACTTACTTATCAGGAGCTGACCACTACTTACTCTTATCAGGAGCTGAACACTACTTACTCTTATCAGGAGCTGAACACTACTTACTCTTATCAGGAGCTGACCACTAGTTACTTATCAGGAGCTGACCACTAGTTACTTATCAGGAGCTGAACACTAGTTACTTATCAGGAGCTGAACACTAGTTACTTATCAGGAGCTGAACACTACTTACTTATCAGGAGCTGACTACTACTTACTTATCAGGAGCTGACCACTACTTACTCTTATCAGGAGCTGAACACTACTTACTCTTATCAGGAGCTGACCACTAGTTACTTATCAGGAGCTGACCACTAGTTACTTATCAGGAGCTGACTACTACTTACTTATCAGGAGCTGACCACTACTTACTTATCAGGAGCTGACTACTACTTACTTATCAGGAGCTGACCACTACTTACTTATCAGGAGCTGACTACTACTTACTTATCAGGAGCTGACCACTACTTACTTATCAGGAGCTGACCACTACTTACTTATCAGGAGCTGACCACTACTTACTCTTATCAGGAGCTGACCACTACTTACTCTTATCAGGAGCTGACCACTAGTTACTTATCAGGAGCTGACCACTAGTTACTTATCAGGAGCTGACCACTACTTACTTATCAGGAGCTGACCACCACTTACTCTTATCAGGAGCTGACCACCACTTACTCTTATCAGGAGCTGACCACTACTTACTTATCAGGAGCTGACCACTAGTTACTTATCAGGAGCTGACCACTAGTTACTTATCAGGAGCTGACCACCACTTACTCTTATCAGGAGCTGAACACTACTTACTTATCAGGAGCTGACCACTAGTTACTTATCAGGAGCTGACCACTACTTACTTATCAGGAGCTGACCACTACTTACTCTTATCAGGAGCTGACCACTAGTTACTTATCAGGAGCTGACCACTACTTACTTATCAGGAGCTGACCACTACTTACTTATCGGGAGCTGACCACTAGTTACTTATCAGGAGCTGACCACTAGTTACTTATCAGGAGCTGAACACTACTTACTTATCAGGAGCTGACCACTAGTTACTTATCAGGAGCTGACCACTAGTTACTCTTATCAGGAGCTGACTACTACTTCCTCTTACTTACTTATCAGGAGCTGACCACCACTTACTCTTATCAGGAGCTGACCACTAGTTACTTATCAGGAGCTGACCACTAGTTACTTATCAGGAGCTGACAACTAGTTACTTATCAGGAGCTGACCACTAGTTACTTATCAGGAGCTGACCACTAGTTACTTATCAGGAGCTGACCACTAGTTACTTATCAGGAGCTGACCACTAGTTACTTATCAGGAGCTGACCACTACTTACTCTTATCAGGAGCTGACCACTACTTACTCTTATCAGGAGCTGACCACTAGTTACTTATCAGGAGCTGACCACTACTTACTTATCAGGAGCTGACCACTACTTACTTATCAGGAGCTGACCACCACTTACTCTTATCCGGAGCTGAACACTACTTACCAGGAGCTGACCACTAGTTACTTATCAGGAGCTGACCACTAGTTACTTATCAGGAGCTGAACACTACTTACTTATCAGGAGCTGACCACTAGTTACTTATCAGGAGCTGACCACTAGTTACTCTTATCAGGAGCTGACTACTACTTCCTCTTACTTACTTATCAGGAGCTGACCACCACTTACTCTTATCAGGAGCTGACCACTAGTTACTTATCAGGAGCTGACCACTAGTTACTTATCAGGAGCTGACCACTAGTTACTTATCAGGAGCTGACCACTAGTTACTTATCAGGAGCTGACCACTACTTACTCTTATCAGGAGCTGACCACTACTTACTCTTATCAGGAGCTGACCACTAGTTACTTATCAGGAGCTGACCACTAGTTACTTATCAGGAGCTGACCACTACTTACTTATCAGGAGCTGACCACTACTTACTTATCAGGAGCTGACCACTACTTACTTATCAGGAGCTGACCACTACTTACTTATCAGGAGCTGACCACTACTTACTTATCAGGAGCTGACCACTACTTACTTATGAGGAGCTGACCACTACTTACTTATCAGGAGCTGACCACTACTTACTCTTATCAGGAGCTGACTACTACTTACTCTTATCAGGAGCTGACCACTAGTTACTTATCAGGAGCTGACCACTACTTACTTATCAGGAGCTGACCACTACTTACTTATCAGGAGCTGACTACTACTTACTTATCAGGAGCTGACCACTACTTACTTATCAGGAGCTGAACACTACTTACTTATCAGGAGCTGACCACTACTTACTTATCAGGAGCTGACCACTACTTACTTATCAGGAGCTGACTACTACTTACTTATCAGGAGCTGACCACTACTTACTTATCGGGAGCTGACCACTACTTACTTATCAGGAGCTGACCACTACTTACTTATCAGGAGCTGACCACTACTTACTTATCAGGAGCTGACCACTACTTACTTATCAGGAGCTGACCACTACTTACTTATCAGGAGCTGACCACTACTTACTTATCAGGAGCTGACCACTACTTACTCTTATCAGGAGCTGACCACTAGTTACTTATCAGGAGCTGACCACTACTTACTTATCAGGAGCTGACTACTACTTACTTATCAGGAGCTGACCACTACTTACTTATCAGGAGCTGAACACTACTTACTTATCAGGAGCTGACTACTACTTACTTATCAGGAGCTGACCACTACTTACTCTTATCAGGAGCTGAACACTACTTACTCTTATCAGGAGCTGAACACTAGTTACTTATCAGGAGCTGAACACTACTTACTTATCAGGAGCTGACCACTACTTACTTATCAGGAGCTGACCACTACTTACTCTTATCAGGAGCTGACCACTACTTACTCTTATCAGGAGCTGACCACTAGTTACTTATCAGGAGCTGACCACTAGTTACTTATCAGGAGCTGACCACTACTTACTTATCAGGAGCTGACCACCACTTACTCTTATCAGGAGCTGACCACCACTTACTCTTATCAGGAGCTGACCACTACTCACTTATCAGGAGCTGACCACTAGTTACTTATCAGGAGCTGACCACTAGTTACTTATCAGGAGCTGACCACTAGTTACTTATCAGGAGCTGACCACTACTTACTTATCAGGAGCTGAACACTACTTACTTATCAGGAGCTGACTACTACTCACTTATCAGGAGCTGACCACTAGTTACTTATCAGGAGCTGACCACTAGTTACTTATCAGGAGCTGACCACTAGTTACTTATCAGGAGCTGACCACTACTTACTTATCAGGAGCTGAACACTACTTACTTATCAGGAGCTGACTACTACTTACTTATCAGGAGCTGACCACTACTTACTCTTATCAGGAGCTGAACACTACTTACTCTTATCAGGAGCTGAACACTAGTTACTTATCAGGAGCTGACCACTAGTTACTTATCAGGAGCTGACCACTACTTACTCTTATCAGGAGCTGAACACTAGTTACTTATCAGGAGCTGAACACTACTTACTTATCAGGAGCTGACTACTACTTACTTATCAGGAGCTGACCACTACTTACTCTTATCAGGAGCTGAACACTACTTACTCTTATCAGGAGCTGACCACTAGTTACTTATCAGGAGCTGACTACTACTTACTTATCAGGAGCTGACTACTACTTACTTATCAGGAGCTGACCACTACTTACTTATCAGGAGCTGACTACTACTTACTTATCAGGAGCTGACCACTACTTACTTATCAGGAGCTGACTACTACTTACTTATCAGGAGCTGACAACTAGTTACTTATCAGGAGCTGACCACTAGTTGCTTATCAGGAGCTGACCACTAGTTACTTATCAGGAGCTGACCACTAGTTACTTATCAGGAGCTGACCACTAGTTACTTATCAGGAGCTGACCACTACTTACTCTTATCAGGAGCTGACCACTACTTACTCTTATCAGGAGCTGACCACTAGTTACTTATCAGGAGCTGACCACTACTTACTTATCAGGAGCTGACCACTACTTACTTATCAGGAGCTGACCACCACTTACTCTTATCCGGAGCTGAACACTACTTACCAGGAGCTGACCACTAGTTACTTATCAGGAGCTGACCACTAGTTACTTATCAGGAGCTGAACACTACTTACTTATCAGGAGCTGACCACTAGTTACTTATCAGGAGCTGACCACTAGTTACTCTTATCAGGAGCTGACTACTACTTCCTCTTACTTACTTATCAGGAGCTGACCACCACTTACTCTTATCAGGAGCTGACCACTAGTTACTTATCAGGAGCTGACCACTAGTTACTTATCAGGAGCTGACCACTAGTTACTTATCAGGAGCTGACCACTAGTTACTTATCAGGAGCTGACCACTACTTACTCTTATCAGGAGCTGACCACTACTTACTCTTATCAGGAGCTGACCACTAGTTACTTATCAGGAGCTGACCACTAGTTACTTATCAGGAGCTGACCACTACTTACTTATCAGGAGCTGACCACTACTTACTTATCGGGAGCTGACCACTAGTTACTTATCAGGAGCTGACCACTAGTTACTTATCAGGAGCTGAACACTACTTACTTATCAGGAGCTGACCACTAGTTACTTATCAGGAGCTGACCACTAGTTACTCTTATCAGGAGCTGACTACTACTTCCTCTTACTTACTTATCAGGAGCTGACCACCACTTACTCTTATCAGGAGCTGACCACTAGTTACTTATCAGGAGCTGACCACTAGTTACTTATCAGGAGCTGACAACTAGTTACTTATCAGGAGCTGACCACTAGTTACTTATCAGGAGCTGACCACTAGTTACTTATCAGGAGCTGACCACTAGTTACTTATCAGGAGCTGACCACTAGTTACTTATCAGGAGCTGACCACTACTTACTCTTATCAGGAGCTGACCACTACTTACTCTTATCAGGAGCTGACCACTAGTTACTTATCAGGAGCTGACCACTACTTACTTATCAGGAGCTGACCACTACTTACTTATCAGGAGCTGACCACCACTTACTCTTATCCGGAGCTGAACACTACTTACCAGGAGCTGACCACTAGTTACTTATCAGGAGCTGACCACTAGTTACTTATCAGGAGCTGAACACTACTTACTTATCAGGAGCTGACCACTAGTTACTTATCAGGAGCTGACCACTAGTTACTCTTATCAGGAGCTGACTACTACTTCCTCTTACTTACTTATCAGGAGCTGACCACCACTTACTCTTATCAGGAGCTGACCACTAGTTACTTATCAGGAGCTGACCACTAGTTACTTATCAGGAGCTGACCACTAGTTACTTATCAGGAGCTGACCACTAGTTACTTATCAGGAGCTGACCACTACTTACTCTTATCAGGAGCTGACCACTACTTACTCTTATCAGGAGCTGACCACTAGTTACTTATCAGGAGCTGACCACTAGTTACTTATCAGGAGCTGACCACTACTTACTTATCAGGAGCTGACCACTACTTACTTATCAGGAGCTGACCACTACTTACTTATCAGGAGCTGACCACTACTTACTTATCAGGAGCTGACCACTACTTACTTATCAGGAGCTGACCACTACTTACTTATGAGGAGCTGACCACTACTTACTTATCAGGAGCTGACCACTACTTACTCTTATCAGGAGCTGACTACTACTTACTCTTATCAGGAGCTGACCACTAGTTACTTATCAGGAGCTGACCACTACTTACTTATCAGGAGCTGACCACTACTTACTTATCAGGAGCTGACTACTACTTACTTATCAGGAGCTGACCACTACTTACTTATCAGGAGCTGACCACTACTTACTTATCAGGAGCTGAACACTACTTACTTATCAGGAGCTGACCACTACTTACTTATCAGGAGCTGACCACTACTTACTTATCAGGAGCTGACTACTACTTACTTATCAGGAGCTGACCACTACTTACTTATCGGGAGCTGACCACTACTTACTTATCAGGAGCTGACCACTACTTACTTATCAGGAGCTGACCACTACTTACTTATCAGGAGCTGACCACTACTTACTTATCAGGAGCTGACCACTACTTACTTATCAGGAGCTGACCACTACTTACTTATCAGGAGCTGACCACTACTTACTCTTATCAGGAGCTGACCACTAGTTACTTATCAGGAGCTGACCACTACTTACTTATCAGGAGCTGACTACTACTTACTTATCAGGAGCTGACCACTACTTACTTATCAGGAGCTGAACACTACTTACTTATCAGGAGCTGACTACTACTTACTTATCAGGAGCTGACCACTACTTACTCTTATCAGGAGCTGAACACTACTTACTCTTATCAGGAGCTGAACACTAGTTACTTATCAGGAGCTGACCACTACTTACTTATCAGGAGCTGACCACTACTTACTTATCAGGAGCTGACCACTACTTACTCTTATCAGGAGCTGACCACTACTTACTCTTATCAGGAGCTGACCACTAGTTACTTATCAGGAGCTGACCACTAGTTACTTATCAGGAGCTGACCACTACTTACTTATCAGGAGCTGACCACCACTTACTCTTATCAGGAGCTGACCACCACTTACTCTTATCAGGAGCTGACCACTACTCACTTATCAGGAGCTGACCACTAGTTACTTATCAGGAGCTGACCACTAGTTACTTATCAGGAGCTGACCACTACTTACTTATCAGGAGCTGAACACTACTTACTTATCAGGAGCTGACTACTACTCACTTATCAGGAGCTGACCACTAGTTACTTATCAGGAGCTGACCACTAGTTACTTATCAGGAGCTGACCACTAGTTACTTATCAGGAGCTGACCACTACTTACTTATCAGGAGCTGAACACTACTTACTTATCAGGAGCTGACTACTACTTACTTATCAGGAGCTGACCACTACTTACTCTTATCAGGAGCTGAACACTACTTACTCTTATCAGGAGCTGAACACTAGTTACTTATCAGGAGCTGACCACTAGTTACTTATCAGGAGCTGACCACTACTTACTCTTATCAGGAGCTGAACACTAGTTACTTATCAGGAGCTGAACACTACTTACTTATCAGGAGCTGACTACTACTTACTTATCAGGAGCTGACCACTACTTACTCTTATCAGGAGCTGAACACTACTTACTCTTATCAGGAGCTGACCACTAGTTACTTATCAGGAGCTGACTACTACTTACTTATCAGGAGCTGACTACTACTTACTTATCAGGAGCTGACCACTACTTACTTATCAGGAGCTGACTACTACTTACTTATCAGGAGCTGACCACTACTTACTTATCAGGAGCTGACTACTACTTACTTATCAGGAGCTGACAACTAGTTACTTATCAGGAGCTGACCACTAGTTACTTATCAGGAGCTGACCACTAGTTACTTATCAGGAGCTGACCACTAGTTACTTATCAGGAGCTGACCACTAGTTACTTATCAGGAGCTGACCACTACTTACTCTTATCAGGAGCTGACCACTACTTACTCTTATCAGGAGCTGACCACTAGTTACTTATCAGGAGCTGACCACTACTTACTTATCAGGAGCTGACCACTACTTACTTATCAGGAGCTGACCACCACTTACTCTTATCCGGAGCTGAACACTACTTACCAGGAGCTGACCACTAGTTACTTATCAGGAGCTGACCACTAGTTACTTATCAGGAGCTGAACACTACTTACTTATCAGGAGCTGACCACTAGTTACTTATCAGGAGCTGACCACTAGTTACTCTTATCAGGAGCTGACTACTACTTCCTCTTACTTACTTATCAGGAGCTGACCACCACTTACTCTTATCAGGAGCTGACCACTAGTTACTTATCAGGAGCTGACCACTAGTTACTTATCAGGAGCTGACCACTAGTTACTTATCAGGAGCTGACCACTAGTTACTTATCAGGAGCTGACCACTACTTACTCTTATCAGGAGCTGACCACTACTTACTCTTATCAGGAGCTGACCACTAGTTACTTATCAGGAGCTGACCACTAGTTACTTATCAGGAGCTGACCACTACTTACTTATCAGGAGCTGACCACTACTTACTTATCAGGAGCTGACCACTACTTACTTATCAGGAGCTGACCACTACTTACTTATCAGGAGCTGACCACTACTTACTTATGAGGAGCTGACCACTACTTACTTATCAGGAGCTGACCACTACTTACTCTTATCAGGAGCTGACTACTACTTACTCTTATCAGGAGCTGACCACTAGTTACTTATCAGGAGCTGACCACTACTTACTTATCAGGAGCTGACCACTACTTACTTATCAGGAGCTGACTACTACTTACTTATCAGGAGCTGACCACTACTTACTTATCAGGAGCTGACCACTACTTACTTATCAGGAGCTGAACACTACTTACTTATCAGGAGCTGACCACTACTTACTTATCAGGAGCTGACCACTACTTACTTATCAGGAGCTGACTACTACTTACTTATCAGGAGCTGACCACTACTTACTTATCAGGAGCTGACCACTAGTTACTTATCAGGAGCTGACCACTACTGACTTATCAGGAGCTGAACACTACTTACTTATCGGGAGCTGACCACTACTTACTTATCGGGAGCTGACCACTACTTACTTATCAGGAGCTGACCACTACTTACTTATCAGGAGCTGACCACTACTTACTTATCAGGAGCTGACCACTACTTACTTATCAGGAGCTGACCACTACTTACTTATCAGGAGCTGACCACTACTTACTCTTATCAGGAGCTGACCACTAGTTACTTATCAGGAGCTTACCACTACTTACTTATCAGGAGCTGACTACTACTTACTTATCAGGAGCTGACCACTACTTACTTATCAGGAGCTGAACACTACTTACTTATCAGGAGCTGACTACTACTTACTTATCAGGAGCTGACCACTACTTACTCTTATCAGGAGCTGAACACTACTTACTCTTATCAGGAGCTGAACACTAGTTACTTATCAGGAGCTGAACACTACTTACTTATCAGGAGCTGACCACTACTTACTTATCAGGAGCTGACCACTACTTACTCTTATCAGGAGCTGACCACTACTTACTCTTATCAGGAGCTGACCACTAGTTACTTATCAGGAGCTGACCACTAGTTACTTATCAGGAGCTGACCACTACTTACTTATCAGGAGCTGACCACCACTTACTCTTATCAGGAGCTGACCACCACTTACTCTTATCAGGAGCTGACCACTACTCACTTATCAGGAGCTGACCACTAGTTACTTATCAGGAGCTGACCACTAGTTACTTATCAGGAGCTGACCACTAGTTACTTATCAGGAGCTGACCACTACTTACTTATCAGGAGCTGAACACTACTTACTTATCAGGAGCTGACTACTACTCACTTATCAGGAGCTGACCACTAGTTACTTATCAGGAGCTGACCACTAGTTACTTATCAGGAGCTGACCACTAGTTACTTATCAGGAGCTGACCACTACTTACTTATCAGGAGCTGAACACTACTTACTTATCAGGAGCTGACTACTACTTACTTATCAGGAGCTGACCACTACTTACTCTTATCAGGAGCTGAACACTACTTACTCTTATCAGGAGCTGAACACTAGTTACTTATCAGGAGCTGACCACTAGTTACTTATCAGGAGCTGACCACTACTTACTCTTATCAGGAGCTGAACACTAGTTACTTATCAGGAGCTGAACACTACTTACTTATCAGGAGCTGACTACTACTTACTTATCAGGAGCTGACCACTACTTACTCTTATCAGGAGCTGAACACTACTTACTCTTATCAGGAGCTGACCACTAGTTACTTATCAGGAGCTGACTACTACTTACTTATCAGGAGCTGACTACTACTTACTTATCAGGAGCTGACCACTACTTACTTATCAGGAGCTGACTACTACTTACTTATCAGGAGCTGACCACTACTTACTTATCAGGAGCTGACTACTACTTACTTATCAGGAGCTGACCACTACTTACTTATCAGGAGCTGACCACTACTTACTCTTATCAGGAGCTGACCACTACTTACTCTTATCAGGAGCTGACCACTAGTTACTTATCAGGAGCTGACCACTAGTTACTTATCAGGAGCTGACCACTACTTACTTATCAGGAGCTGACCACCACTTACTCTTATCCGGAGCTGAACACTACTTACCAGGAGCTGACCACTAGTTACTTATCAGGAGCTGACCACTAGTTACTTATCAGGAGCTGAACACTACTTACTTATCAGGAGCTGACCACTAGTTACTTATCAGGAGCTGACCACTAGTTACTCTTATCAGGAGCTGACTACTACTTCCTCTTACTTACTTATCAGGAGCTGACCACCACTTACTCTTATCAGGAGCTGACCACTAGTTACTTATCAGGAGCTGACCACTAGTTACTTATCAGGAGCTGACCACTAGTTACTTATCAGGAGCTGACCACTAGTTACTTATCAGGAGCTGACCACTACTTACTCTTATCAGGAGCTGACCACTAGTTACTTATCAGGAGCTGACCACTACTTACTTATCAGGAGCTGACCACTACTTACTTATCGGGAGCTGACCACTACTTACTTATCGGGAGCTGACCACTACTTACTTATCAGGAGCTGACCACTACTTACTTATCAGGAGCTGACCACTACTTACTTATCAGGAGCTGACCACTACTTACTTATCAGGAGCTGACCACTACTTACTTATCAGGAGCTGACCACTACTTACTTATCAGGAGCTGACCACTACTTACTCTTATCAGGAGCTGACCACTAGTTACTTATCAGGAGCTGACCACTACTTACTTATCAGGAGCTGACTACTACTTACTTATCAGGAGCTGACCACTACTTACTTATCAGGAGCTGAACACTACTTACTTATCAGGAGCTGACTACTACTTACTTATCAGGAGCTGACCACTACTTACTCTTATCAGGAGCTGAACACTACTTACTCTTATCAGGAGCTGAACACTAGTTACTTATCAGGAGCTGAACACTACTTACTTATCAGGAGCTGACCACTACTTACTTATCAGGAGCTGACCACTACTTACTCTTATCAGGAGCTGACCACTACTTACTCTTATCAGGAGCTGACCACTAGTTACTTATCAGGAGCTGACCACTAGTTACTTATCAGGAGCTGACCACTACTTACTTATCAGGAGCTGACCACCACTTACTCTTATCAGGAGCTGACCACCACTTACTCTTATCAGGAGCTGACCACTACTCACTTATCAGGAGCTGACCACTAGTTACTTATCAGGAGCTGACCACTAGTTACTTATCAGGAGCTGACCACTAGTTACTTATCAGGAGCTGACCACTACTTACTTATCAGGAGCTGAACACTACTTACTTATCAGGAGCTGACTACTACTCACTTATCAGGAGCTGACCACTAGTTACTTATCAGGAGCTGACCACTAGTTACTTATCAGGAGCTGACCACTAGTTACTTATCAGGAGCTGACCACTACTTACTTATCAGGAGCTGAACACTACTTACTTATCAGGAGCTGACTACTACTTACTTATCAGGAGCTGACCACTACTTACTCTTATCAGGAGCTGAACACTACTTACTCTTATCAGGAGCTGAACACTAGTTACTTATCAGGAGCTGACCACTAGTTACTTATCAGGAGCTGACCACTACTTACTCTTATCAGGAGCTGAACACTAGTTACTTATCAGGAGCTGAACACTACTTACTTATCAGGAGCTGACTACTACTTACTTATCAGGAGCTGACCACTACTTACTCTTATCAGGAGCTGAACACTACTTACTCTTATCAGGAGCTGACCACTAGTTACTTATCAGGAGCTGACTACTACTTACTTATCAGGAGCTGACTACTACTTACTTATCAGGAGCTGACCACTACTTACTTATCAGGAGCTGACTACTACTTACTTATCAGGAGCTGACCACTACTTACTTATCAGGAGCTGACTACTACTTACTTATCAGGAGCTGACCACTACTTACTTATCAGGAGCTGACCACTACTTACTTATCAGGAGCTGACCACTACTTACTCTTATCAGGAGCTGACCACTACTTACTCTTATCAGGAGCTGACCACTAGTTACTTATCAGGAGCTGACCACTAGTTACTTATCAGGAGCTGACCACTACTTACTTATCAGGAGCTGACCACCACTTACTCTTATCAGGAGCTGACCACCACTTACTCTTATCAGGAGCTGACCACTACTTACTTATCAGGAGCTGACCACTAGTTACTTATCAGGAGCTGACCACTAGTTACTTATCAGGAGCTGACCACCACTTACTCTTATCAGGAGCTGAACACTACTTACTTATCAGGAGCTGACCACTAGTTACTTAACAGGAGCTGACCACTACTTACTTATCAGGAGCTGACCACTACTTACTCTTATCAGGAGCTGACCACTAGTTACTTATCAGGAGCTGACCACTAGTTACTTATCAGGAGCTGACCACTACTTACTTATCAGGAGCTGACCACTAGTTACTTATCAGGAGCTGACCACTAGTTACTTATCAGGAGCTGAACACTACTTACTTATCAGGAGCTGACCACTAGTTACTTATCAGGAGCTGACCACTAGTTACTCTTATCAGGAGCTGACTACTACTTCCTCTTACTTACTTATCAGGAGCTGACCACCACTTACTCTTATCAGGAGCTGACCACTAGTTACTTATCAGGAGCTGACCACTAGTTACTTATCAGGAGCTGACAACTAGTTACTTATCAGGAGCTGACCACTAGTTACTTATCAGGAGCTGACCACTAGTTACTTATCAGGAGCTGACCACTAGTTACTTATCAGGAGCTGACCACTAGTTACTTATCAGGAGCTGACCACTACTTACTCTTATCAGGAGCTGACCACTACTTACTCTTATCAGGAGCTGACCACTAGTTACTTATCAGGAGCTGACCACTACTTACTCTTATCAGGAGCTGACCACTACATACTCTTATCAGGAGCTGACCACTAGTTACTTATCAGGAGCTGACCACTACTTACTTATCAGGAGCTGACCACTACTTACTTATCAGGAGCTGACCACCACTTACTCTTATCCGGAGCTGAACACTACTTACCAGGAGCTGACCACTAGTTACTTATCAGGAGCTGACCACTAGTTACTTATCAGGAGCTGAACACTACTTACTTATCAGGAGCTGACCACTAGTTACTTATCAGGAGCTGACCACTAGTTACTCTTATCAGGAGCTGACTACTACTTCCTCTTACTTACTTATCAGGAGCTGACCACCACTTACTCTTATCAGGAGCTGACCACTAGTTACTTATCAGGAGCTGACCACTAGTTACTTATCAGGAGCTGACCACTAGTTACTTATCAGGAGCTGACCACTAGTTACTTATCAGGAGCTGACCACTACTTACTCTTATCAGGAGCTGACCACTAGTTACTTATCAGGAGCTGACCACTACTTACTTATCAGGAGCTGACCACTACTTACTTATCAGGAGCTGACCACTACTTACTCTTATCAGGAGCTGACCACTAGTTACTTATCAGGAGCTGACCACTAGTTACTTATCAGGAGCTGACCACTAGTTACTTATCAGTAGCTGACCACTAGTTACTTATCAGGAGCTGACTACTAGTTACTTATCAGGAGCTGACCACTAGTTACTTATCAGGAGCTGACCACTAGTTACTTATCAGGAGCTGACCACTAGTTACTTATCAGGAGCTGACCACTAGTTACTTATCAGGAGCTGACCACTAGTTACTTATCAGGAGCTGACCACTAGTTACTTATCAGGAGCTGACCACTAGTTACTTATCAGGAGCTGACCACCACTTACTCTTATCAGGAGCTGAACACTACTTACTTATCAGGAGCTGACCACTAGTTACTTATCAGGAGCTGACCACTAGTTACTTATCAGGAGCTGACCACTAGTTACTTATCAGGAGCTGACCACTACTTACTCTTGATTTCCAAGATGGCGAAGTAGTGCAGTCCTGTTTCTGTCGTGTGTCTGTAAATAGCCTGTAAATACCCTGTTTTTTGTATTTTTCGTACATATTTCCCTATCAGACTTTTCATCCTTCTACAAAATATACTTTCCTGCAACCCGCCTCACTCAATGTGGAACGGATTCTATTATTGACTTACCTTTTATCTAGAATCTAGAATCTCCAGTTGAAACTAGCTAGCCAGCTAACTAGCTACTTGCTATTAGCCACAGCTAGCGGTGTTTCACCCAGATCATTGGATTTTTTTTCCGCGGGATACATTTTAATCACTGGACATTGATCACCGGATATTCGGCCAGTCTGCACAGCGCGTTATCGACCCAGAACATATCAGTTTTTCCGCCGGAATCATTGAATCACTGGACCTTTAACTCCGGATTCATCGCTACCAGCTGGCTACAACAAAACGGACACTGTGGTCTGGCTAATCATCCTGAGCTAGGCCCATCTCCCGGCTATCTACCTCTCTGTCAACCGGACGGGACCACCTAGTGTTGACACGGAGCCCCGCCGATCCTACACGACTGGTCTGCCGACGAAATCGTCTGATGTGGTTACGACATTAACCACGAAGATTCCATCCATCTGCTAGCCCTGGCCTAGCACACGCTAGCCGTGGCCTCTTACTCACTAGCGCTTCACCACCGGACCTTATGATAACTCAGCTATACAGCTGATATCTGCTGGACTGTTCCTTTTTACGGTACTACATCCTGTTTATGTTTAGCCTCAGCCCAAACATGGTTAGTTTATTGTTGTTTCGGTTATTTCTAATTGTACTATATCACTGTAGATCCCCCAGCCTAGCTAAACCTGCCTTAGATAGCTATTTTGTCCCTCCCCCCATACACTCAGAGACCGACTCAATTGATGCCTCTAGAGATACTATCTCTTTCATTGTTACCCAACGCTTAGGTTTACCTCCACTTTACTCATATCCTTCCATATCCTTGTCTGTACATAATGCCCTGAATCTTTTCTATAACACCCGGAAATCTGCCCCCTTTATTCTATGTACCCAACGCACTAGAAGACCAGTTCTTAAAGCCTTTAGCCGTATCCTTATTCTAGTCCTCCTCTGTTCCTCTGGTGATGTAGAGGCTAACCCAGGCCCTGCAGCCCTCAGTATCACTCCTACTCCCCAGGCGCTATCATTTGATGACTTCTGTAATCGCAAAAGTCTTGGTTTCTTGCACATAAATATCAGAAGTCTACTTCCTAAGTTTGAGTTATTCACTGCGCTAGCACACTCTGCCAACCCTGATGTTCTAGCAGTGTCTGAATCCTGGCTCAGGAAGGCCACCAAAAATTCTGAAATTTCCATCCCCAACTATAACATTTTCCGTCTAGATAGAACTGCCAAAGGGGGTGGAGTTGCAATCTACTGTAGAGATAGCCTGCAGAGCTCTATCATACTATCCAGGTCTGTGCCCAAACAGTTTGAGCTTCTACTTCTAAAAATCCACCTTTCCAGAAATAAGTCTCTCACTGTTGCCGCTTGCTACAGACCCCCCTCAGCCCCCAGCTGTGCCCTGGACACCATATGTGAATTGATTGCCCCCCATTTATCCTCAGAGTTTGTACTGCTTGGTGACCTAAATTGGGATATGCTTGGGGCTGTGCTTTGGCAGAGTGGGTGGGGTTATATCCTTCCTGTTTGGCCCTGTCCGGGGGTTTCTTCGGATGGGGCCACAGTGTCTCCGGACCGCTCCTGTCTCAGCCTCCAGTATTTATGCTGCAGTAGTTTATGTGTCGGGGGGCTGGGGTTAGTTGGTTATACCTGGAGTACTTCTCCTGTCTTATCCAGTGTCCTATGTGAATTTAAGTATGCTCTCTCTAATTCTCTCGTTCTCTCTTCTCTCTGAGAACCTGAGCCCTAGGACCATACGTCAGGACTACCGGGCATGCTGACACCTTGCTGTCCCCAGTCCGCCTGGCCTTGCTGCTATTCCAGTTTCAACTGTTCTGCCTGCGGTTATGGAACCCCTACCTGTCCCAGACCTGCTGTTTTCAACTCTTAATGATCGGCTATGAAAAGCCAACTGAGAGACCTGAGCCCTAGGACCATACGTCGGGACTACCGGCCGTGGTGACTCCTTGCTGTCCCCAGTCCGCCTGGCCTTGCTGCTATTCCAGTTTCAACTGTTCTGCCTGCGGTTATGGAACCCCTACCTGTCCCAGACCTGCTGTTTTCAACTCTTAATGATCGGCTATGAAAAGCCAACTGAGATTTATTCCTGATTATTATTTGACCATGCTTGTCACTTATGAACATTTTTGAACATCTTGGTATGGTTCTGTTATAATCTCCACCCGGCACAGCCAGAAGAGGACTGGCCACCCCTCATAGCCTGGTTCCTCTCTAGGTTTCTTCCTAGGTTTTGGCCTTTCTAGGGAGTTTTTCCTAGCCACCGTGCTTCTACACCTGCATTACTAGCTGTTTGGGGTTTTAGGCTGGGTTTCTGTACAGCACTTCGAGATATTAGCTGATGTACGAAGGGCTATATAAAATAAAATTGATTGCTTAATACCCCAGCCATCCTACAATCCAAGCTAGATGCCCTCAACCTCACGCAAATTATCAACGAACCTACCAGGTACAACCCTAAATCCGTAAACATGGGTACCCTCATAGATATCATCCTGACTAACATACCCTCTAAATACACCTCAGCTGTCTTCAACCAGGATCTCAGCGATCACTGCCTTATTGCTCACGTCCGTGACGGGTCCGCGGTCAAACGACCACCCCTCATCACTGTCAAACGCTCCCTAAAACACTTTAGCGAGGAGGCCTTCCTAATTGACCTGGCCCAGGTATCCTGGATGGATATAGATCTCATTCCGTCAGTAGAGGATGCCTGGTTGTTCCTTAAAAGTAATTTCCTCTCAATCTTAAATAAACATGCCCCATTCAAAAAATACAGAACTAAGAACCGATATAGCCCCTGGTTCTCCTCAGACTTGACTGCCCTTGACCAGCACAAAAACATCCTGTGGCGTACAGCATTAGCATCAAATAGCCCCCGCGATATGCAACTTTTCAGGGAAGTTAGGAACCAATATACACAAGCAGTCAGGAAAGCAAAGGCTAACTTTTTCAAACAGAAATTTGCATCCTGTAGCACTAACTCCAAAAAGTTTTGGGACACTGTAAAGTCCATGGAGAATAAGAGCACTTCCTCCCAGCTGCCCACTGCACTGAGGCTAGGAAACACTATCACCACCGATAAATCTACAATAATCGAGAATTTCAACAAGCATTTTGCTACAGCTGGCCATGCTTTCCATCTGGCTACCACTAACCCGGCCACCAACTCTGCACCCTCTGCTGCAACTTGCCCATGCCCCCCCGCTTCTCCTTCACACAAATTCAGACAGCTGATGTTTTGAAAGCGCTGCAAAATCTGGACCCCTACAAATCAGCTGGGCTAGACAATCTGGACCCTTTCTTTCTAAAACTAGCCGCCGAAACTGTCGCAACCCCTATTACTAGTCTGTTCAACCTCTCTTTCATAACGTCTGAGATCCCCAGAGATTGGAAAGCTGCCGCGGGTGACACTCGATCCAAACTGCTACAGACCTATATCCATCCTGCCCTGCCTTTCGAAAGTATTCGAAAGCCAAGTTAACAAACAGATCATCGACCATTTCGAATACCACCGTACCTTCTCCGCTATGCAATCCGGTTTCCGAGCTGGTCACGGGTGCACTTCAGCCACGCTCAAGGTCCTAAACGATATTATAACCGCGATTGATAATAGACAGTACTGTGCAGCCGTCTTCATCGACCTGGCCAAGGCTTTCGACTCTGTCAACCACCGCATTCTTATTGGCAGACTAAATAGCCTTGGTTTCTCAAATGACTGCCTCGCCTGGTTCACCAACTACTTCTCAGATAGAGTTCAGTGTGTCAAATCGGAGGGCCTGTTGTCTGGACCTATGGCAGTCTCTATGGGGGTGCCACAGGGTTCAATTCTTGGGCCGACACTTTTCTCCGTGTATATCAATGATGTCGCTCTTGCTGCTGGTGACTCTCAGATCCACCTCTACGCAGACGACACCATTTTGTATACATCTGGCCCTTCATTGGACACTGTGTTAACAAACCTCCAAACGAGCTTCAATGCCATACAACAATCCTTCAGTAGCCTTCAACTGCTCCTAAACACTAGTAAAACTAAATGCATGCTTTTCAATCGAACGCTGCTAGCACCCGCCCACCCGACTAGAATCACCACTCTCGACGGGTCTGACCTAGAGTATGTGGACAACTACAAATATCTAGGTGTCTGGTTAGACTGTAAACTCAACTTCCAGACTCACATAAAGAATCTCCAATCCAAAGTTAAATCTAGAATCGGCTTCCTATTTCGCAACAAAGCCTCCTTCACTCATGCTGCCAAACATGCCCTCGTAAAACTGACTATCCTACCGATCCTTGACTTCGGCGATGTCATTTACAAAATAGCCTCCAACACTCTACTCAGCAAATTGGATGTAGTCTATCACAGTGCCATCCGTTTTGTCTCCAAAGCCCCATACACTACCCACCACTGTGACCTGTACGCTCTTGTTGGCTGGTCCTCACTACATGTTCGTCGTCAAACCCACTGGCTCCAGGCCATCTATAAATCACTGCTAGGCAAATCCCGCCTTATCTTAGCTCATTGGTCACCATAGCAGCACCCACCCGTAGTCTGCGCTCCAGCAGGTATATCTCACTGGTCATTCCCAAAGCCAACACCTCCTTTGGCCGCCATTCCTTCCAGTTCTCTGCTGCCAATGACTGGAACGAATTGCAAAAATCTCTGAAACTGGAGACTCTTATCTCCCTCAATAACTTTAAGCATCAGTTGTCAGAGCACCTTACCGATCACTGCACCTGTACACAGCCCATCTGAAATTAGCCCACCCAACTACCTCATCCCTATATTGTTATTTATTTTGCTATTTTGCACCCCAGTATCTCTATTTGCACATAATCTCTTGCACATCTAGCATTCCAGTGTTAATACTATTGTAATTATTCTGCACTATAGCCTATTTATTGCCTTACCTCCATAACTTGCTACATTTGCACACACTGTATATATATTTTCTGTTGTATTTCTGACTTTATGTTTTTTTTTTACCCCATATGTAACTTTGTGTTGTTTTTATTGCACTACTTTGCTTTATCTTGGCCAGGTCGCAGTTGTAAATGAGAACCTGTTCTCAACTGGCTTACCTGGTTAAATAAAGGTGAAAAAAAAATAAAAAATACTCTTATCAGGAGCTGAACACTAGTTACTTATCAGGAGCTGACCACTAGTTACTTATCAGGAGCTGACCACTAGTTACTTATCAGGAGCTGACCACTAGTTACTTATCAGGAGCTGACCACTAGTTACTTATCAGGAGCTGACCACCACTTACTCTTATCAGGAGCTGACCACTACTTACTTATCAGGAGCTGACCACTAGTTACTTATCAGGAGCTGACCACCACTTACTCTTATCAGGAGCTGACCACCACTTACTCTTATCAGGAGCTGACCACTAGTTACTTATCAGGAGCTGACCACTAGTTACTTATCAGGAGCTGACCACTAGTTACTTATCAGGAGCTGACCACTAGTTACTTATCAGGAGCTGACCACTAGTTACTTATCAGGAGCTGACCACTACTTACTCTTATCAGGAGCTGACTACTACTTCCTCTTACTTACTTATCAGGAGCTGACCACTAGTTACTTATCAGGAGCTGACCACTAGTTACTTATCAGGAGCTGACCACTACTTACTCTTATCAGGAGCTGACCATTAGTTACTTATCAGGAGCTGACCACTAGTTACTTATCAGGAGCTGACTACTACTTACTCTTATCAGGAGCTGACCACTACTTACTCTTATCAGGAGCTGACCACTAGTTACTTATCAGGAGCTGACTACTACTTACTCCTATCAGGAGCTGACCACTAGTTACTCTTATCAGGAGCTGACTACTACTTACTCTTATCAGGAGCTGACCACTACTTACTCTTATCAGGAGCTGACCACTAGTTACTTATCAGGAGCTGACCACTACTTACTTATCAGAAGCTGACCACTAGTTACTTATCAGGAGCTGACCACTAGTTACTTAACAGGAGCTGACTACTACTTACTTATCAGGAGCTGACCACTACTTACTTATCAGGAGCTGACCACTAGTTACTTATCAGGAGCTGACCACTAGTTACTTAACAGGAGCTGACTACTACTTACTTATCAGGAGCTGACCACTACTTACTTATCAGGAGCTGACCACCACTTACTCTTATCAGGAGCTGAACACTACTTACTTATCAGGAGCTGACCACTAGTTACTTATCAGGAGCTGACGACTAGTTACTTATCAGGAGCTGACCACTACTTACTCTTATCAGGAGCTGACTACTACTTACTCTTACTTACTTATCAGGAGCTGACCACTAGTTACTTATCAGGAGCTGACCACTACTTACTCTTATCAGGAGCTGACCACTAGTTACTTATCAGGAGCTGACCACTAGTTACTTATCAGGAGCTGACCACTAGTTACTTATCAGTAGCTGACCACTAGTTACTTATCAGTAGCTGACCACTAGTTACTTATCAGTAGCTGACCACTAGTTACTTATCAGGAGCTGACTACTAGTTACTTAACAGGAGCTGACCACTACTTACTTATCAGGAGCTGACCACTACTTACTTATCAGGAGCTGACCACCACTTACTCTTATCAGGAGCTGAACACTACTTACTTATCAGGAGCTGACCACTAGTTACTTATCAGGAGCTGACGACTAGTTACTTATCAGGAGCTGACCACTACTTACTCTTATCAGGAGCTGACTACTACTTACTCTTACTTACTTATCAGGAGCTGACCACTAGTTACTTATCAGGAGCTGACCACTACTTACTCTTATCAGGAGCTGACCACTAGTTACTTATCAGGAGCTGACCACTAGTTACTTATCAGGAGCTGACCACTAGTTACTTATCAGTAGCTGACCACTAGTTACTTATCAGTAGCTGACCACTAGTTACTTATCAGTAGCTGACCACTAGTTACTTATCAGGAGCTGACTACTAGTTACTTAACAGGAGCTGACCACTACTTACTTATCAGGAGCTGACCACTACTTACTTATCAGGAGCTGACCACCACTTACTCTTATCAGGAGCTGAACACTACTTACTTATCAGGAGCTGACCACTAGTTACTTATCAGGAGCTGACCACTAGTTACTTATCAGGAGCTGACCACTACTTACTCTTATCAGGAGCTGACCACTAGTTACTTATCAGGAGCTGACCACTACTTACTCTTATCAGGAGCTGACCACTACTTACTTATCAGGAGCTGACCACTACTTACTTATCAGGAGCTGACCACTACTTACTTATCAGGAGCTGACCACCACTTACTCTTATCAGGAGCTGAACACTACTTACTTATCAGGAGCTGACCACTAGTTACTTATCAGGAGCTGACCACTAGTTACTTATCAGGAGCTGACCACTAGTTATTTATCAGGAGCTGACCACTACTTACTCTTATCAGGAGCTGAACACTACTTACTTATCAGGAGCTGACCACTAGTTACTTATCAGGAGCTGACCACTAGTTACTTATCAGGAGCTGACCACTAGTTACTTATCAGGAGCTGACCACTAGTTACTTATCAGGAGCTGACCACTAGTTACTTATCAGGAGCTGACCACTAGTTACTTATCAGGAGCTGACCACCACTTACTCTTATCAGGAGCTGAACACTACTTACTTATCAGGAGCTGACCACTAGTTACTTATCAGGAGCTGACCACTACTTACTCTTATCAGGAGCTGACTACTACTTCCTCTTACTTACTTATCAGGAGCTGACCACCACTTACTCTTATCAGGAGCTGACCACTAGTTACTTATCAGGAGCTGACCACTAGTTACTTATCAGGAGCTGACCACTAGTTACTTATCAGGAGCTGACCACTACTTACTCTTATCAGGAGCTGACTACTACTTCCTCTTACTTACTTATCAGGAACTGACCACTACTTACTCTTATCAGGAGCTGACCACTAGTTACTTATCAGGAGCTGACCACTAGTTACTTATCAGGAGCTGACCACTACTTACTTATCAGGAGCTGACCACTACTTACTCTTATCAGGAGCTGACCACTAGTTACTTATCAGGTGCTGACCACTAGTTACTTATCAGGAGCTGACTACTACTTACTTATCAGGAGCTGACCACTACTTACTTATCAGGAGCTGACCACTACTTACTTATCAGGAGCTGACCACTACTTACTCTTATCAGGAGCTGACCACCACTTACTCTTATCAGGAGCTGACCACTAGTTACTTATCAGGAGCTGACCACTAGTTACTTATCAGGAGCTGACCACTAGTTACTTATCAGGAGCTGACCACTAGTTACTTATCAGGAGCTGACCACTAGTTATTTATCAGGAGCTGACCACTACTTACTCTTATCAGGAGCTGACCACTAGTTACTTATCAGGAGCTGACCACTACTTACTTATCAGGAGCTGACCACCACTTACTCTTATCAGGAGCTGAACACTACTTACTTATCAGGAGCTGACCACTAGTTACTTATCAGGAGCTGACCACTAGTTACTTATCAGGAGCTGACCACTACTTACTCTTATCAGGAGCTGACTACTACTTCCTTTTACTTACTTATCAGGAGCTGACCACTAGTTACTTATCAGGAGCTGACCACTAGTTACTTATCAGGAGCTGACCACTACTTACTCTTATCAGGAGCTGACCACTAGTTACTTATCAGGAGCTGACCACTAGTTACTTATCAGGAGCTGACTACTACTTACTCTTATCAGGAGCTGACCACTACTTACTCTTATCAGGAGCTGACCACTAGTTACTTATCAGGAGCTGACCACTACTTACTCTTATCAGGAGCTGACCACTAGTTACTTATCAGGAGCTGACCACTAGTTACTTATCAGGAGCTGACCACTAGTTACTTATCAGGAGCTGACCACTAGTTACTTATCAGGAGCTGACCACTAGTTATTTATCAGGAGCTGACCACTACTTACTCTTATCAGGAGCTGACCACTAGTTACTTATCAGGAGCTGACCACTACTTACTTATCAGGAGCTGACCACCACTTACTCTTATCAGGAGCTGAACACTACTTACTTATCAGGAGCTGACCACTAGTTACTTATCAGGAGCTGACCACTAGTTACTTATCAGGAGCTGACCACTACTTACTCTTATCAGGAGCTGACTACTACTTCCTTTTACTTACTTATCAGGAGCTGACCACTAGTTACTTATCAGGAGCTGACCACTAGTTACTTATCAGGAGCTGACCACTACTTACTCTTATCAGGAGCTGACCACTAGTTACTTATCAGGAGCTGACCACTAGTTACTTATCAGGAGCTGACTACTACTTACTCTTATCAGGAGCTGACCACTACTTACTCTTATCAGGAGCTGACCACTAGTTACTTATCAGGAGCTGACCACTACTTACTCTTATCAGGAGCTGACCACTAGTTACTTATCAGGAGCTGACCACTAGTTACTTATCAGGAGCTGACCACTAGTTACTTATCAGGAGCTGACTACTACTTACTTATCAGGAGCTGACCACTACTTACTTATCAGGAGCTGACCACCACTTACTCTTATCAGGAGCTGAACACTACTTACTTATCAGGAGCTGACCACTAGTTACTTATCAGGAGCTGACCACTACTTACTCTTATCAGGAGCTGACAACTACTTACTCTTACTTACTTATCAGGAGCTGACCACTAGTTACTTATCAGGAGCTGACCACTAGTTACTTATCAGGAGCTGACCACTACTTACTCTTATCAGGAGCTGACCACTAGTTATAATAATATAATAATATATAATAATAATAATAATATAATATAATATAAATAATATAATATAATATGCCATTTAGCAGACGCTTTTATCCAAAGCGACTTACAGTCATGCGTGCATACATTTTTTTTTTGTGTATGGGTGGTCCCGGGGATCGAACCCACTACCTTAGCGTTACAAGCGCCGTGCTCTACCAGCTGAGCTACAGAGGACCACTTACTTATCAGGAGCTGACCACTACTTACTTATCAGGAGCTGACCACTACTTACTTATCAGGAGCTGACCACTACTTACTTATCAGGAGCTGACCACTACTTACTCTTATCAGGAGCTGACCACTAGTTACTTATCAGGAGCTGACCACTAGTTACTTATCAGGAGCTGACCACTAGTTACTTATCAGGAGCTGACCACTAGTTACTTATCAGTAGCTGACCACTAGTTACTTATCAGGAGCTGACCACTAGTTACTTATCAGGAGCTGACCACTAGTTACTTATCAGGAGCTGACCACTAGTTACTTATCAGGAGCAGGAGCTGACCACTACTTACTTATCAGGAGCTGACCACTAGTTACTTATCAGGAGCTGACCACTAGTTACTTATCAGGAGCTGACCACTACTTACTTATCAGGAGCTGACCACTACTTACTTATCAGGAGCTGACCACTACTTACTTATCAGGAGCTGACCACTAGTTACTTATCAGGAGCTGACCACTAGTTACTTATCAGGAGCTGACCACTAGTTACTTATCAGGAGCTGACCACTACTTACTTATCAGGAGCTGACCACTAGTTACTTATCAGGAGCTGACCACTAGTTACTTATCAGGAGCTGACCACTACTTACTTATCAGGAGCTGACCACTACTTACTTATCAGGAGCTGACCACTACTTACTTATCAGGAGCTGACCACTACTTACTTGAGAGAGTTGATCTCTAGGACCAGGTTGTCACAGACAATGTTCTCCTCCAAACCTCTCTGTAGTGTCCCCAACACTTCCAACTGGAAAGCTACACAAACACATTCTTGTTATGGCTGATAATATGTCATTTTCGATGTGTATCATCAATTCAACTAATCAATTAATAAATCAATCAGTACCCCTCACCATTGACGTCGTCAATCTCAGGTGAGACACTGCGACTGCGATCCTGAGATTCCTCGCTGGCCTCACTCTCGCTGTCACTCTCTGGGTCAGGGTTCAGCACTAGGCCTAGGGAAACAGGATATATATTTTATGACTGATGGCATGGACAGCTGGCCTGACCCAGTCTCTTCACACTACCTTGCATGAGTTTTGTTTTGAAAGTGGCCTACCCCATAGACACTGTGCCAGCTCTTCGTCCTCAGTGTCGTCCACACTAGGCTTCCAGATATAACCTTTACCCTCAGGTCCTACCTCTGCTGGATTAAATGCTGAACAGGTGAAACAGGGAGGTAAGTGTACTGTACAGTCGTCAAGGTTTTGCTCACTGTCATGGACATAAATATCACAGCTATGTCCTGAGATACCTTTGACATATTATTTCCAAAAACAGATTTCCATAACGTTGAAATAACAATATAACTTTGGAAACAAGATCAAGATACATTTCATATCAAAACATAGTTTGTAGACTTATCAATTGTTGAAGCATCGCATAATCCTTTCCATAAACCCACTACAGTAATAAATACTGAGAATGTGTAGAAGGTATAGAGCAGGGGTAGGTCACCCTGGTCCTGGAGGCACTTCATGTTTTTTGATTTAACCAACCTGGAAGATCAGCAGGTATGTTGAATTTAGGCATTCACTGAACTGATCAATTAGTTCAGCTGATTCAAATAATCAAAGGTTGATGATGAGTTGGTTATTAGAATCAATTAGTTATTAGGGGGGGGGGTATACTACTAATACACACCTTTCTGCCTGGTCTTGTCTTTGCTGTGTCCCACCTCCTGGTCATCACTGAGGAACTCATCATCATCATCTTCCTCCTCTTCCTCAGGGTGATGCATGGACACCACAGTCCCTTCTGGGAGGGACAGGTTCGGACCAATCTCCACCTGGGGAAACAGACAACATGGAATAATGGAAAAAAAATACTCCAAAAGTACTCAACAGTTACTATTTTGAAAGCTTACTGTAGCTAATAACATTTTGATATTAGGAAAGAGTGAAAGCAAAACAGTTATCAACATGTTTCATGCCGGCGTTTTACAATATGTAGCTAATGTTTACATAAATATTTCAATGAGCACCTACAATGAGCACCTACAATGTAAAGTACTTCGAGAGCTACTGAAAGGCACTACAGAAACAACAGTCGATTATCTCTATTCAAGAGGGTAATCTGTTTTCATTAAAAACAGTGTTATTTGGTTGTAAAGACTCAGTTGCCTTACGTTGTATGCGAGGACACACTGTTTGTTAAGGCGTACAGCCTCTTTGACCACCGCCCCGTCACACACTACTGACTGGTGAATCTCTACGTTGCTGGAGATGTCTACGTTGTTCCAGATGTAGCCCCGGTCCAACACCACGTTGTCCCCTACAGAGAGACATCAGAGAGAGGCGGTAAGAGTTGGACTTTCCACTGCTAGGTTCTCCAGGATCACTGGCATCTTGGTAGAACCTAGCAGAGTAGTAATGCAGAGCAAAGAGCAGATTGAAGGAAAACTGCACCGTGGATTCACTCAGAATGTTTATATTGAAAGGACAGGTGCGGTTCCCACGATCTAACCTCATGACTACCTATGGTGGTGAGGTTCCCACGATCTAACCTCAGTTCTGTACCATAGGTAGTCATGAGGTTAGATCGTGGGAACCTCACCACCATAGGTAGTCATGAGGTTAGATCGTGGGAACCTCACCACCATAGGTAGTCATGAGGTTAGATCGTGGGAACCTCACCACCATAGGTAGTCATGAGGTTAGATCGTGGGAACCGCACCACCATAGGTAGTCATGAGGTTAGATCGTGGGAACCTCACCACCATAGGTAGTCATGAGGTTAGATCGTGGGAACCTCACCACCATAGGCAGTCATGAGGTTAGATCGTGGGAACCTCACCACCATAGGTAGTCATGAGGTTAGATCGTGGGAACCTCACCACCATAGGTAGTCATGAGGTTAGATCGTGGGAACCTCACCACCATAGGTAGTCATGAGGTTAGATCGTGGGAACCTCACCACCATAGGCAGTCATGAGGTTAGATCGTGGGAACCTCACCACCATAGGCAGTCATGAGGTTAGATCGTGGGAACCTCACCACCATAGGTAGTCATGAGGTTAGATCATGGGAACCTCACCACCATAGGTAGTCATGAGGTTAGATCGTGGGAACCTCACCACCACAGGTAGTCATGAGGTTAGATCGTGGGAACCTCACCACCATAGGTAGTCATGAGGTTAGATCGTGGGAACCTCACCACCACAGGTAGTCATGAGGTTAGATCGTGGGAACCTCACCACCATAGGTAGTCATGAGGTTAGATCGTGGGAACCTCACCACCACAGGTAGTCATGAGGTTAGATCGTGGGAACCTCACCACCATAGGCAGTCATGAGGTTAGATCGTGGGAACCTCACCACCATAGGTAGTCATAAGCTCAGGTGTTAGCTTCACTACAGTACCTACAATAGACACAGGGTTCATACACATTTTGACAGATGGAATATCATGACTTTTAACAACATTTCCATGACCAACACTTGGCGGCGTCTCTATGTAGGTATAAATAAAGTATGTGGTGTGGTATCGACACTGGGAGGCCGCTCTCTGATCCCATGTACCATCTCCTGTCGTTCAGCAAGGCACTTAACATCCACAAAGTAGAATACCTGCTGTATAAAACAATGTGGTCAACCCTCAGTCCGGAGAGCTGCTGGGTGTGCATGCTTTTTGATCAAGCCCTGCTCAAACACATCAGAGCCAGTTTATCAAGGTCTGGTTGAGCAGCTAATTTCTAAAATGTGGTTTGTTAGAGGGGGGGCTGGAACAAAAGCCTGCATCTATTATCTCTCCTGAAAGATGGTTGACCACTCTTGATGTAAAACATTTCAACATTACAACCAAATAGGTTATGCCTTTTGAAATAATTCGCTCATTCAATATATCA